>NC_056741.1:588037799-588305299 GCF_019279795.1 Protopterus annectens
CCCCACTTGGTAAAGGCATGGGGCCTTACAACCTCTTCATACTACCTGACTGGGTTATCCTGCTATGTTTTATTTGCTTGCTTCCACTGATTTTGGTTTATATTGCATTGCTTGTATATGTAGATAAGTATTATTTATGTATTGCCTTCCTTTTGGGGGCACCTGACATCTGGGGCAAGAAAGACTGAAGAACATGGCGTCGGCTGTGTCTTATATACTCTGGCCTCACTGACGTCAGAAGAGTAAGCGACGACAACCGACGCCGGACCAAGACTTTGGAATTCGGCCGACCGAGGGACCGCCTGACGGCTGAAAACCCATCTGTGATTACTGCAGCTGTATTAGCACTCTAACATCTACATTTATGGTAGGTACAAAACTGTACTTTCCCGTGATTACTAGGACTCCTGGACGATCCTCCTCTGTTAGATCTATTTTGGTAGCTGCTCGTAAGTCTTCGACCAGGAAGGTTTATCGCAGCAAGTGAACATTTTTCCTTTTGGGCCTCGAAAAGGGAGTTTAGACCCTTTCACGGCTCCTATTTCCACCATTCTTGATTTTCTAGCTGGTATTTTTCAACACAAAGCTAGTTCTTCTACTGTCAAAGTTCAGTTGGCTGCTATTTCTCATTTTCATGTGGGCGAGAATTCGGCTTCTTTAGCCTCTTCCACACTGTGTAAAGCCTTTATCAAAGGCACCTTTTTGTTATGCCCTCTGGTCAAAGATTCTGTTCCCCCATGAGACCTTACTATGGTTCTTCAAGCTTTGGTCGCTCCGCCTTTCGAGCGTGCCGCAACTGCAGATCTGAATTTTTTTTCTTTGGAAAACAGCTTTTCTGGTGGCTATTACCTCTGCAAAAAGGGTTTCGGAATTACGGGCCTTGTCCATCAAAATTCCTTACATGATTTTTCGCAAAGATAGGGTTTCCCTTCGAACCAATCCATCCTTTCTTCCTAAGGTAGCATCATCAGTCGATATCAATTAGACCATCAATTTGCCTGTGTTTTTTCCTAATTTTACTAACAAGATGGAATGCAAACTCCACATGTTGGATGTTCATAGACAGTTATTCTTTTTACACAGGACAAAAAAATTCCGTAAATCTGATCAATTGTTTGTATCCTTCTATAAACCGTTCCTTCTATAAACCCTTTTTGGGGAAACCTATCTCCAAGGTCACTATAGCTAGATGGATTTCTTCATGCATCCTGCAGGTCTATAAGGATAGAGGCATGTCTTCTCCAGGACGTGTGAAATCTCATTCCACTAGGTCCATGGCTAAGTCTGCAGCCTTTTGGTCTAGAGTGTCTTTTTGGATGATATTTGTTCTGCAGCTACTTGGTCCTCATCTCATACTTTTATTTCTCATTACAAATTGGATTTGACTTCCAGAAGGAGAGCATCCTTTGGTTCCACTGTGCTCTGGAATATCCTTCCACGAGGGCCTCCCAGGAGTTGTAATAGCTAGGGACTCTCCCACAGGTTGAAGACCAAATGAAGTAAGCTACTTCAGATAAAGAAGTTATGTACTCACCATAACTTTCCATCTGAGTAGTTGTACTTCATTTGTCTTCAACTGTCCCTCCCTCCTTCCCCTGGACCTTGGCATATGATCAGCCTACGGGCTGCAGTATAGGTCACAAGTAAATTTTTCAGGTCGGGTTGTCAGTATAAGGTTCAGCAAACTCGGTCTGGGGATGGAAGGCAGTGGAGGTGTGTTATGGGTAGGGGGAGGAGTTTGGAGCTCGGAGCTGATGCTAGTAAAAGGTGCCGGTCGGATCCGATATGGATCTGTAACCCACAGGTTGACGACAAATGAAGTACAACTACTCAGATGGAACGTTATGATGAGTATATAACTTCTTTTTTCAGATTTGTTGTAGTCCAATGATATTTTCCTGTAATCATTATCTGTAAAGATACATGTGTAGCCTCTCACAGGAATCTAGACATTTATACCAATGGAAACACCATTGGAAGAAGGCTAAAAGCAGACCTTGTACTGTGTTACTTGCCCTGCAGCAGCTATGGCAAACAAAATGGCATAAACCTCTGAGCTGACTGGCAGTATATTGAACCAGTTCAAAAAGAAAAAAAAAGTCTGAATACTCACACTGATAGAGAAATATATAAGTGTCATAAGTGTCATAAATTTTGTCCAAGTTAAATTACTCAAGATGGCGAGAAGTTTTGGCATAGCAAAAGTGCACTAGAACAAGCCTAATTCCCCTTCAGACCTATTATGGCAGCAGATCATTACAAGATGGAACTAACCTGCATTTTCCTCGACCATGTTCTTAACCCGGTTGTTCAAGAATCCGAGTTTCATTTTAGAGATTTGTGGCACCTGCTTGAATTACTTCGTGACTTGCAAGAAGTGAGTAGTGATTATCCTTTTGGGTGTATGGATGTTGTTTCCTTTTGTACATGCATCAAACAAGAAACTGGAATTCAGTTCATTAGGGGGTATCTTAGCAGATTCACCAAGTTCGAGAACACCTTTGTTAACACTGTTTGTACCCTGTTAGAAACAATTTTGGGCAGTAATTTATCTTCTTGGGCAAACATTACAAGCAGAAATCAGGAGTGGCTATGGGGCAAGGGTAACTCCAGTATGCGCCACCCTCATGATGTCCTGGTGGGAAACAGGTATTTTAAAACCCGAAGTAAAAAAACAAGTACCGAACCAGCACGGCTGGGCAAAAATCTGTATTTATTAAACAAAATAGAAAGTAATAAAAAGTGAGCGCTTTCGCGATAACACTATCGCTTCTTCAGACTAATTAATAATTTGTTATTGCGAAAGCGATCACTTTTTTATTACTTTCTATTCTGTTTAATAAATAGAGGTTTTTGCCCAGCCATGTTGGTTCTGTACTTGTTTTTTACTTCATGTTTACACAATTTTCTTCTACTGCACCTTTCACCTGTGTATTTTTACCTTTTGTGGTATTTTAAAACCCATCCATTATTTGAAAACATCCCTTTTTTACAAACTATTTATTGACAACCTTATTATTGTGTGGAAATGCACTGAAGAAGAATTTCACCAGCTACTGGTTTGGTTTAATTTTAGCACTTACTTCCTGAAGTTCACTATAAGAGGCTTTGGGAAAGCCATCAATTTTTTGGATATTTCTTTGGCCCTCCATTTGGAGAATCAAAAAATTTGAAAGTATGATCTTTAGAAAGGAAACTTTTGTGAGTCAGTATTTACATAGGAGGAGCCAGCGCCCACACCACATGAAGAAGGGTGTGGTGAAGGGACATTTCATCTGTCGACTAACCAGTGAAGATGACATTTTCACACGAGAGACTGATGTTCTTAAGTCCTTTTTCATGATGAGGGGGTATGACTCTGGCTTGCTAAAATCATAGATGAAGTGCATTTGTTAGGAACAGATGAGGTGAGACCAGTCTTGCACAAACACAAGCCTGAAAGCCAACTAGTCAATGGTGGCACATACACTTCCACAAAGAGTCCTTTGATTGGTTATCTGGGGACATTTCCTCTCCCCATCACGATAGACATGAGGCTGATCAAAGATATTCTCAAGGAGAACTGGAAAATAGTTTTGGGAAATGATGATCTGGCTAGAATACTAGGAGACAGCTCCATTTTTAACGTACAAAAGCGTAAACAATATTGAATCCATTTTAGAAAGACACTCTAAAGCCGATTCTGGAAGACGGGTAACACATGGGACTTACAAATGCGGCAGATGTAAACAATGCTGCTTCATCTGCCACAATTCTAATGTTTTTATTAAATCTTTGAACCTGGAACTTTGGTCCAGTAAAAGGTATAACTGTAATTCCAAAGGTGTTGTATGTTTATCTTTGTGTGATACCAACATAGTAAGTAGCTGGAGCAGGAAAGACGATAGGATAGTCAAGCAGGATTTATGAACACACCTTGGCTATTAAAAAGGGTGATACAAGTGATGCTGTAGCAAAACACTCCTTACAATGTACTGACTTTATGAAGTTTCAGTTCTTTGTACTAGATGCAGTAAACATGAGTGTTTTTTTCAGGAAACTACAGTGTAAGGCTGGAATGCCGAGAGTTCCAGTGGCAGATTAGATTAAGATTGGACAGATATCCGGACTTGAATGAGGCAGTTAATATAAAGTACTTTTTAATGGCACAGAGGCTATAAAGACATCATTTGCTTAAACTGTTAGATTTTGACTAAGCTTCACTGTGTGTTTTTTGTTTCACACTGTATCTTAAAATTTTATCTTTGAGTTCTTGCGAGATGATGATTGGACATTCGTGAACATGTGACTTTTCAGTCACCATTTTTAAACTGTGGCGGAGTGTTTTGTTGAAGTTCTGAGTGTTTATTTAAAGAAAAGAAGCACTAAACTAAATGTTTCTGTGACTCTATCGTGCAGCTTTGTGGAACCTCTTGTTCGGTTGCTCTAATTTGTTCTAGGCCACTATGGTTGTTTTTTATTCACTTACAACTGGTCCAAATAACAACAAAAGTTTTTAAATTTGCTTTTGTTACCACTTTTGTTAGTAACCTAAAATCTTAGGCCAATTTTTGGGACCATTTAAGAAAACAGTTGGCAAAGAATTCAAACCACACTACTACTACTTATCCTCCTCCTCAACCCTGTCCCTCTTTTCCAGACTTCAAGACTTTTTAACATGGGTTTCATTTCTTCTGACCAGTCTGGGATTCCAGGTAAACATTCAGAAGTCTTCCTTGACCTTGTCATGTAGGATTGCCTTTCTAGGATGTGTTAGAAACTCTCTTCAGCAAAAGGCCATTTTGACATATGAAACTGTGAATTTTTATCTGGAAACCTTCTTGAGCTTCGCAGTTCAGTCTCAGATTTCAGCCAGAGAGTTCTCAGGATTGTGGGGGGGTCATAGTATTTATGATTCTCATGATTCCTCTTCCCAGGGTGCAGGGTTGCACATGAGAAAGGTTCAATGATGTAAAAAAAAAAGCTACTACTCATGGACACATTTGCATCCTCTGCATTTTTCAGATACGAATCTTGATCTTTATATAAAAAAAAATGTAACTGCTGTAGTGGAAACTGGAAATACAAGCAAATGCAGATCTCCCCTTTTTTCCTCCACTTCCAAGTCTGTCTGTAAATATGGATATCTCCCATTTTGTTTGTATAGCAGTCTCCGTGGTGTAAAGGTGCAAGGCTTGTGGGATTCTTCAGACTGACCAAAGCACATAAATGGTAAAAGGTGTTGGCTGTGACCCATAACTTAAAATCTCTTCATCTGTAATCCCCAGGATGTTCTTCGTGTTTCACTGTTGCAGTCATTACATTTGGGTAATCTGCTGTCGGGTTGCCCTAAGTCGGCTGTCCCTTCTTCCATGACGTCAGGTCATCAGGGGTATAAAACATGCAGCCAATGCCATTATATCAGTCTTTCTTGCCACGCGGTGCCCGAAGCAGAAGCAGTTCGCAAGTGCTGGTCGGCCGACTCCTGAAAATTTTCGTTTTCAAGTTTCAGAACCAAAGTCTTCAACTAAAAGCTAAGTACCCCGTTGGGGAAACTTTTTCTTGCTCCTTACCGATGTCAGTAAAAGTTAATAATTGCATAACTTGTGGGAAGAATCTAAAAAGATTTAGGGATTTTCTTCTTCTTCCTCAGCATAGGCCTTTGGCTATACCTCCTGATGTTCATCGTGCATACAGCTGCAGTAATCACAGATGGGTTTTCAGCCGTCAGGCGGTCCCTCGGTCGGCCGAATTCCAAAGTCTTGGTCCGGCGTCGGTTGTCGTCGCTCACTCTTCTGACGTCAGGAAGGCCAGAGTATATAAGACACAGCCGACGCCATGTTCTTCAGTCTTTTTTGCCGCGCGGTGCCCGAAGAAGAAGCAGTTCGCAAGTGCCGGTCGGCCAGCTCCTGAATTACGAAAATAATTGGAACCGAAGTCTTCATTAAAGCTAAGTACCCCGTTGGGGAAACTTTTCTTGCCTCAGACCGATGTCAGAAAAAGTTAATAATTGTATTTCTTGTGGGAAGCAAATACCGCATAAGGATTTCCATTCCCTTTGCATACCTTGTTTGGGCCCAGACCACGACGTCTCGGGCTGTCGCTTTTGCGCTACCTTCAATAAACGCTCTATCAAGTGTCGGGCGGAGTTCGCCCAACACTACTTTGGTAAAGCTTTTGACTATAAAATGTCGTCGGACACTCAGACTACCATTTTGACCAAAAAACGCAAGGAAAAGGACCGACACGCGAGGCCCGCGGTCCCCGCTGACACCACACCAAAACAGGCTACACGTGGTCCGGTTCTCAGCGAGACGCCTTTGCAGTCCCTGACTACCGACGACACTCCTTTGGCGGTGTCCTCTGTACCCGAGACCGCTGGGTCCTCGGCCCTTTCCCAGACTACAACCGAAGCCCCTGCTTATGTCGAGCCTACTAATGTGGACAGGTCCACCTCCACCCATGGTGTATTTAGGCCCTCATCTTTTTTTCTATTTAGGCCTTTACTAAATCCAAAGCAGCCAGGCATCCCACGAGGCCTGTTGCACAGGGCCCATCCCCTGGATCCATGCCTAAGAAACAGATGCTTAAAATGGCTGAGGATCTAATTACTCTTATCGGAGGTTCTCAGCCCCCTCCTGACAAGAGACCCAGAGTAGAGGAAGAATCTCCCTCTTCTGATCAGGGATCCATTTTATCAGAACATTCTGATGCAGAGGAACACTCTTACTCCCCTTTTGAGGATTCGGATGCAGAACAGTCCATTCCTTCTGTATCCCCTCCTGAGGATTTTTCCTTTGGGGAAACCTTGCACACCTTGAGGGAACACTTCCATTGGGAAGGCCAAGACTTTTCAGATTCCAAGAAAAGACAGGGAATTTCTTTGGTTACCTCAGCACAGACCTCTGGCTATACCCCCTGTTTTGGAGGTACTGGATGATGTCTATTCGGAGGCTTGCCTTAACCCTGATTCTCTGCCTCCTGCACCAGTAAAACCTGATAGGTATTACAGAATACGCAGTTCTCACCAATTTCTATACAAAGGCCATAATGCTGACCCTGAAACCATTTCACAAGGCCCCAAGGGATTAAAGGCCTCCACTGCCAAGAATCCACTTCCTGCAGAAAGGGAATCCAGATCTCTAGAAAGGTGGGGTAAAAAGGTATATACCTCGGCCACCCTAGCCATGAGGGCCTTAAACTGTCAGTTTCATATGATTAAATATCAACAGTACCTGTTATCACAATTAAGGAACAAAATGTCTCAACCTGAACAACCAGATTTAAAAGAGTTACAGGATATGCATAGTGCGGAGCAAGTGGGTAAACACACCTTACAATGTGGTTATGATGCCCTAGAGGCTTCCAGTAGAGCGGCTGCTACAGGATCAGTCATTCGCAGACATGCCTGGCTTAGGGAACAAAATTTGCCTGTTCATGTGAAAGCTAAACTTCTTGATGCTCCTTTACAAAAGGATGTACTATTTGGTACTAATGCTGAGGAGATACTACGGAAAATGGAAGAAAAAGCCAAATCTATGCAAACTGTCAAAGCTTTCTTACAGGTCCAACCACCACGTTTTAGCAGAAATTGGCCTTCAAAAAACTGGTCCTTTCCAGCCACTGACAAACCCCAAAGAGGTAGATACAGACGGACAAGGGGCAGAAGGCAATCACAAGGATCATATAGAGGCAGACAATGGCAATCTCCAGCACCAAGAGGTGGTGAAGACAGTGCACAACAATACAGGAAGCAAACCCAATGACTCCCTCATTTCCATGCCAAGCAAGTCTCAGCTGGCAGCACCTTTGGGAGGGAAACTAGCATTATTTGCAAGCAATTGGCATATTGCCACAACAGACAAATGGATACTGGACATTATAAACAGAGGCTACAAATTTCAATTTCACACTCTTCCAAAAATGAGAGGCATGCCAAACCTGCCACAAAATCAAAGGGCAGAGGCACAACTGCAAATTTCAAAGCTCCTAAACATGAGAGTTATACAAAAGGTACCTACGCACCAACAAGGTCAAGGTTTTTATTCAAGACTCTTTCTGGTACCAAGAAAAGGAACCGACTGGAGACCCATTCTGGACTTATCCATCCTAAACACATTTCTACTGCACCAAAATTCAAGATGCTCACATTACAGCAACTTCTTCCCATGCTGGGCAAGGAGTTTTGGCTGGTAACATTGGACCTCAAGGAGGCATACCTGCATGTCCCAGTCAGACAAAGCTGCAGAAGATACCTCAGATTTCTTGCAGGTTCAATCCACTATCAATTCTCTGCATTGCCCTTTGGCTTATCTACTGCCCAGAGTATTCACAAAGTGCCTGGCATCAGTGATTGCCTACTGCAGACTTCAAGGGATACAAATTTACCCTTATCTGGATGACTGCCTGATCCAAGCGGACAGCAAACACATACTACTGGAACATCTGGCATATGTGACACGGTTACTGCTTTCTCTGGGATATACCATCAACAAGGAGAAATCAAGGCTAACACCATCTCAGAAAATAACCTTCCTGGGTGCCAGCTTGGACACAAACACCCAGATGGCATATCTTACGCCAGAAAAACAAGGGCAACTATCTCAGTACTTCAAAACACTAGCAAAAAGTACCAGGCTTACTGCAAGGAAAATCCTGCAGGCTCTGGGATTCATGGCATCTTGCATTCTTCTAATCCCATGTGCAAAGCTGCATATGAGGAAACTTCAGTGGTACCTAAAAAATCTATGGTCTCAACACAGTCACAGTTTGGAAGCAATTATACCAATAATTCCATGTTTGCAAAAGGAATTTCTATGGTGGGCCCAAGCATGTCAAGTAAACAGGACTTCCATTCTGCAAGCCTCAAGCAAAACAAGTCATAACCACAGACGCCACAGATTACGCCTGGGGCTTACATGAAGGACAGGTGCATTCAGGGCAGATGGTCCCAAAAGGAAAAGCACCTTCACATCAATCAAAAGAAATGCTAGCAGTAATAAATGCAATTACAGCTTTCAAGGACTTCCTGCATCCAGGACAATTACTGATAAGAACAGACAACACCACAGTAATGTGGTACATAAACAAACAAGGAGGAACACATTCATACCCCTTGTGCAGACTAGCCATGACTCTTTGGAACTTGGCTCTGGAAAGACAAATCGAACTTCAAGCACAGTACTTGCCAGGACTGGAAAACACACTGGCAGACACTCTAAGCAGAAATATGACAGATCCACATGAATGGAAGTTACATCCTCAGGTGTTTACAGAGATAATCCAAGCATGGGGGAGGCCAGACATAGATCTTTTTGCCTCCCACAGGAACCATCAATTGAAAAAGTTTTGTTCAAGGACCTTCCATCCAAAGGCCTGGAAAGTGGACGCCCTTTCATTCAGTTGGACAGCATGGACAGTTTATGCATTCCCACTTCTGCCTCTTCTGCCCAAGGTGCTTTTGAAAGCAAGAACAGACAAACCGAGGATGATACTGATTGCTCCAGATTGGCTAAGGCAACACTGGTATCCACTCCTGAGGAGTCTAACACATACTCCACCCTGGTCCCTGCCTCTAATACCTCTTCTGCTGACTCAGAACAGCTACAAAACTCTTCACAGTCAGCTGAAAACACTCAACCTCGCTGCATGGAAAATTCCTTAAGACCACAACAGACCCTACTCTCCAAGGAGGTGCAGGATGTCATTTTGGAGGCCAGAAGACCATCTACTAGAAAAGCTTACTCCGCAAAATGGAAGCGGTTTTGCTGTTGGAATGGGAAAAGAGGCCAGGACCCTAGAAAATTGAACTTGCCTCAGGTTTTACAGTACCTAGCTGAACTGCTGAACAGTGGACTTTCATTTTCTTCCATAAAAATACATGCCTCAGCCATTTCTGCAGAATTCAACACGGATCCTCCTTTATTCTCTCACCCACTCTTACGGCAGTTCCTCAGAGGGGCTAAGAATATAAGACCTCCAAGGAAGCAACCAATACCAGCCTGGGACCTTAATTACATACTAGAAAATTTAACATTGCCTCCCTTTGAACCTGCTGACTCAACAGATCTGCAATATTTGTCCTGGAAAACAGCTTTCCTTCTGGCCATCACTTCAGCTCGTAGGGTTTCTGAACTACAGGCCCTCATGGCGGTGCAGCCCTTCCTCATCTTCCATCAGGACAGGGTTTCCTTCATCAACCCATCTTTTATGCCAAAAGTGGTATCCAGGGTAGCCTTAAACCAAGCCATACACCTACCTACCTTTTATCCTAACCCTCAAAACAAAGGGGAGAGGCTGCTTCACTCTTTAGACATCCATAGGCAGCTACGTTATTATTTGGACAGAACAAAGTCCTTCAGGAAATCAGAACAACTTTTTGTGTCCTATGCCGTAGGGGCTCAAGGGAAACCAGTTACCAAACAGACCATTTCCAAGTGGATTGGCCACTGCATACAGTTTTGTTATTCCTATCATGGGAAATCTGTCCCTACTGGTATCAGATCTCACTCCACCAGGGCCACAGCCACCTCTACAGCCTTCCTCAGAGGTGTTCCTACTAAGGATATTTTGGAGGCAGCCACTTGGAGTTCTGTACATACCTTCACAAAACACTACCACCTGCCCTTATATTCCAGAACAAGAGCAGGCTTTGCCACTGCTGTTTTGCAGGGCATTCTGGCTCAACCCAGTTCCTCCTAGTACCTACCACCCTATGCATAGCTTTCGGACTCTACCCATCTGTGATTACTGCAGCTGTATGCACGATGAACATAGTACAGTTTTGTACCTACCATAAATGTAGATTTTCGAGTGCTTATACAGCTGCAGTACAGGTTTCCCTCCCTCCTTCCCCACTTGTTAAGGGCATGGGGCCTAACAACCTCTTCATACCACCTGACTGGGTTATCCTGCTATGTTTTATTTGCTTGTTTACACTGATTTTGCATTACATTGCATTGCTTGCATATGTGGATAAGCCTTATTTATGTATTGCCTTCCTTTTGGGGGCACCTGACATCTGGGGCAAGAAAGACTGAAGAACATGGCGTCGGCTGTGTCTTATATACTCTGGCCTTCCTGACGTCAGAAGAGTAAGCGACGACAACCGACGCCGGACCAAGACTTTTGAATTCGGCCGACCGAGGGACCGCCTGACGGCTGAAAACCCATCTGTGATTACTGCAGCTGTATAAGCACTCGAACATCTACATTTATGGTAGGTACAAAACTGTACTTTCTAGACATTGTTGATTATCTTTTTTCAAAATCTAGTATGGCTCCTGATTCCCTGCCTCCGGCTCCTTGTAAGCCAGACCGATACTACAGGGTTCCTGACTCCCACAAATTCCTTTTCAAAAATCTTATTGCTGATCCTGAAACCATTTCTCAGGGTCCCAAGGGCATTAAGGCCTCTACTGCTAAAAATCCTACCCCTTCTGATAGAAATTCCAGGGCGCTGGATAGATGGGGTAAGAAGGTTTACACTTCTGCAGCCTTGGCAATCAGGGCTTTAAACTGTCAATTTCATATGCTTAAATATCAACAACATATCATGGGACTACTTAAACAGAAAATGATGTTAATCGCTGACTGTGTGGAAAATAAAGATTTACAGGATTTATTACATTCAGCTGAACAAGTTAGAAAACGTACTTTGCAATGTGGTTTTGATTCCTTGGAGGTCTCCTGCAGGGCTGCTGTAACTGGATCTGTGCCAAGAAGGCATGCTTTGCTCAAAGAGCAAACTGCCTTGTTAAAGCAAAATTGTTGGATGCTCCTTTACAACAGGACCGTCTCTTTGGTAATAAGGCTGAAGAAGTGTTAAAGATGGAAGATAAAGCTAAATCTATGCAAACTGTGAAAGATTTCTTACAAGTGCAACCTCCAAGATTTAGTAGGCAGTCCTTTCCAGTCCCCTTGAGAGCCGCTCAAGTCAAATCGACATTCCAAAGGCTCCAGGTTTCAGTCACAAGGAACTTTTAGAACAAAACAATGGGGTGCCTCCACCTCCAAATCTGGAAACAACAAGGCATCTCCCTATGGTAAATGGTCTCAATGACTTCCCACTACAAACACCAAGCACTTACCTTTTAGCCACCCCTTTGGGGGGGAAAACTGGCACTTCATGCAAGAAACTGGCAACTTTTTACCCAGGACAAATGGGTTTTAAATATAGTATCCCAGGGATACAGATTTCATTTCCACATGTTGTCAATCCCAAACTGATGGCCAGACCTGCTCCCAAATCAGTGGGCAGAGGCCCAGGAACAAGTTCTGTTCCTCATGAACATGGGGGCTATTCAACCAGTGCCAGAAGAGGAAAAGGGACAAGGTTTCTATTCAAGACTTTTCCTGGTACCCAGAAAAGGCAAATCATGGTGTCCAATTCTGGACTTATCCACTCTAAACACATTTCTGGACATTCCAAAATTCAAGATGCTGACTCTTCAACAGTTGCTACCTATGCTAGGCAAAGATGCCTGGTTGGTAACTCTAGACTTAAAAGAGGCTTACCTGCATATCCCAGTCAGGGAATCTTGCAGAAGATACCTCCACTTCAAAGCAGGCTACTTGCATTACCAGTTCTCTGCACTGCCCTTTTGCTTATCTACTGCACCCAGGGTATTAACAAAGTGCCTGGCTCCAGTAATTGCATTTTGCAGGTAAAGAAATATTCAGATATATCCATACCTGGACAATTGCTAATACAGGCAGAAAACAAGGACATTCTTCTAAAACATCTGGCATTTGTAAAAAGGATTCTAACTTGTCTAGGGTACACCATAAACGAAAAGAAATCACAACTGGTACCCTCTCAAAAAATTACATTCCTGGGTGCAAGCTTGAATACAACTGCCCAGATGACTTACCTTATGCCAAAAAAGCAAATTCAATTGGTGACTTACTTCAAACAGGTGGCCACAAAAATCCTGCTATCTGCAAGACAAATTCTGCAAACCTTGGGGTTCATGGCCTCCTGCATTCTTCTATTTCCATATGCAAGACTGCATATGAGGAAACTTCAGTGGTACTTAAAAAGTTTATGGAGTCAACATTGTCACAGCCTGGGAACAATGATTCCTATCATACCTTGCCTGCAACTAGAGTTCCTATGGTGGGCAGAGGCCTGCCACCATAACAAGGGACTGCCATTCACTCCACCTCCTGCCGCCCAAACCCTAACTACAGACGGGGGGCTCATCTGGCAGGAAAGTGCACTCAGGGCAAATGGAGCCCAAATCAAATGCACCTTCATATCAATCAGAAAGAGATGCTAGCTGTACAGAATGCACCGACAGCCTTCAAGGACTACCTTCATCCAGGACAATTAATGATAGACAGACAACACCACAGTACATAAACGAGCAGGGGGGTACACATTCCTACCCCCCTTGCAGACTAGCCATGGCATTGTGGAACACGGCCTTGACCTACCAAATACAGCTACAAGCTCAGTTCCTGCCAGGAAAGCTAAATACTCTGGCAGACAAACTAAGCAGAAATCTTATGGACCCACACGAATGAAAACTGGAACCACAAATTTTCAACATTTTGACACGCAAATGGGGGAGTCCAGACATCAATCTTTTTGCCTCACCCCAGAACCATCAGTTGGACAAATTCTGCACAAGAAGTCATCACAAGAAAGCTTGGAAAGTGGATGCTGTATCATTCAGCTGGAAAAACTTGTCAGTCTATGCTTTTTCCCCTCTGCCTCTGCTCTCCAAAGTTCTATTAAAAGTCAGACAGGACAAACCAAAAATGATTCTGATTGCTCCAGACTGGCCTCGCCAACACTGGTACCCACTCCTGCGCAATGTGCCACACTTTCCTCCTTGGCACCTGCCTCCGACACCTTACCTACTGTCTCAGCAGAACTACCAAATTCTGCACACTCCGCTCCAAACCTTGAATCTTGCAGTGTGGCTAATTATCTAATTTCACCCTTGGCATCAGTCAGGAAACCTGTGATGGATGTCATTTTGAAGGCTAGAAGGCCTAGTACTAGAAACTCTTATGCTGACAAATGGAAAAGATTTTGTGCCTGGAACCAATCACAAGGAATAAGCACAGCAATGCCCAATATTCCTCAGATTTTGCAATACTTAACTGAGATGTTTCACAAGGGCCTATCTTTTTCTTCCATAAAAATCCATGCCTCTGCCATTTTAGCTCATTACAACACAGAACCTCCCCTCTTCTCTCATCCTCTGCTAAAGCAGTATCTCAGAGGGGCCAAAAACTTAAATCCTCCCAGGAGAGCGCCAACCCCTGCATGGGATTTCAATTTTGTTTTGGAAAAACTCACTCTCCCTCCTTTTGAGCCAGCTGATACTGCAGACCTAAAATTTCTCTCCTGGAAAACAGTTGTCCTTTAGCAGTCACTTCAGCTAGAAGGATTTCTGAATTACAGGCTCTTATGGCAGTGGAGCTTTTCATTATTTTTCATGCGGACAGGGTGTCTCTCAGGACCAATCCATCTTTCATGCCTAAGGTGGTATCCAGTGTGGCTCTTAATCAGACCATTCATCTGCCAACTTTCTTTCCCACTCCACAGAACAAGGGTGAGAGGATTCTGCATTCATTGGATGTACACAGACAACTTAGATTTTACTTAAACAGGACAAAATCTCTAAGAAAATCTGAACAACTACTGGTGGCATTTGCTGCAGGGGCAGAGGGAAAGGCTATTTCAAAGCAGACTCTTTCCAAATGGATAAGCCATTGTATTTGTTTCTGCTATATGCACCATGGTAAACCTATCTTCAAGGGGATCAGATCTTATTCCACCAGGGCTGCATCTACTTCTGCAGCTTTTCTCAGAGGGGTTCCTACCAGAGACATTCTAGAAGCTGCTACCTGGAGCTCAGTTCATACGTTCACCAAACATATTACCATTTACCTCTCTTCTCTAAATCCACAGTTGGCTTTGCCACTGCTGTCCTGCAGGGCCTTATAGCTGCTCCTAATGCTGTATAAATCCATCCTCCCAACCATAGCTTTGGGAATCTACCCAAATGTAAGGACTGCAACAGTGAAACATGAAGAACATAGTACAGTTGTGTACACTTACCATAAATGTAGATGTTCGAGTGTATTCACTGTTGCAGTCCTGGTAACCCACCCTCCAGCCCCATTTTTCTCTTACTATACCTCTACTTTCTTTTACTATGCTTAAAAGCCTTTTTGGTGTATTTGCTTTTGTTTGGAGTTATATTTTTTTGTGTTTTAAATTATATACATATATATTTTTTGCTCCCCATTTGGGGGGCACCTGACATCTGGGGCAAGAAAAACTGATATAATGGTCTCGGCTGCATGTTTTATACCCCTGACGACCTGACATCATGGAAGAAGGGACAGCAACCGACGCAGGACCCAACACTTTGTTAATCAGGCCGACTGAGGGCAACCTGCCAACAGATTACCCAAATGTAATGACTGCAACAGTGAATACACTCAAACATCTGCATTTATGGTAAGGGAACACCTCAAGAAGACTTTTTGCCTTCTTTCAAAATAGTCAACTCAACAGATTCTGCTGCAGGACTCTATACAAACAGGCCAGGAAAACAGATGCTTTTTCATTCCCTTGGATGGGAATATTTCATTATACATTTCTTCTCTTTCCACTGATATCCAGGGTAATTCTGAGGATTCTAAAGGACTCCAGAAATAGTTGTGGTGACCTTTTGGCCCAGGCATCTCCTTTCTTATGGAACTGACCAAGGGCAGTGGTCCCAAACTTCCTCACGAACTGACCTACTCGCACAAGAGAGGGGGGAGTTTGCACCACATTCTCAAATATCTCCCACTGTCACTTCCATGTTGCTACACGAACAAACGAGCCTTCTTGTGTTCTGTTTAAGTAGCTTTATTCTATATTGACTATGACTAACTCTGCTGTGATCATACATGCTCACTCATTGGGTGCTTCTACAAAATGGCATTAGGGATTGCATGTGTCTGGAATTTATTTGTGCATGCACAGCCTCACATGTTTAAAGATGCAGCACACACACACACATTGTACTCTGATCTACATCCTCCCTCTTTGAGAAATAGATCATGCAATTTGTCATGAGAGTATGTAACATGCAGAAATCACAGATATTCTAAAGATATGCATTGTACAGTACTAAGTACACAGATATATACAATCAAGTCCATGTTGCTGTGTATTTCACACTAGGCGTAGAAACTCTTCCATATCGTGTGACATAAAATTGGGAATCAGATTTAGCAACTGGAACAGTCTGCAAAATGGTTGATCTGTAGAATGTTCGAATTACTCTCTGGAACAGAATCAGACTTTTGAACACATTCTGGTCTGGAAACTATGTCTGACTCAATCTTTGATATAGAGTTTGCATCACAGATACAATGCTGTGATTGCAATGATGATGGTTCTGGTACAGGAAGATGATGTCTGCAATTCCTCCTATACTCCACACCCTCAGAACTTACCAAATAGGATCTTGGCTCAGCACATATGCCTGTAGTCTGCCCTATTCAATCAAAACCTTTTGTTGTCTGGATTTGTACTGGCTGTCTTTCCCTCAAGAAACAAAGTAATCTGCTCGATTTGTGATAACTAGATTTCTGGATATTTTGCTTCTTAAACAACTGAGCCTTGATGGTTTTATTATTCTTAGAATTAGGCTTCAACAAACTGGTTGAAATGGGTAGCGTAGTTGTAGTTTGTCTGGAAAGTAGTCCTTGAGCAAATGAGCCAAGAATATCATCACAAGGTATTTTTCTGAGATTAAGTAGAATCAAGAATACATTGGTATTGTCACACTTTGACTTTTCAAGTAATTGCTTTGCAGTCTGTACAACTTTTTCATCTAGACCATTGGACTGGGGATATTCAGGACTACTAGTGACATTTACAAAGTCCCATTGTCTCGCAAATTTCTGAAACAACTGGCTAGTAAATTGAGTACCATTCTCAGAATAAAGTTTGTGTGGACTACCATGAACTGAGAAATGACATGTCAACTTAGTAATAACAGCTGTTGAAGTTAAGTTTGGTAGCAGATCAATTTCAAACCAGTTCGAGTAAGAGTCTACCAAAACTAAATACTGTTGATTGTTCCACTCCAAGATATCAAAGGTATCACTTGCTACAGTAGACCACGGTAATTCAGGTATTGGAATTACCTGAAGCGGTTCTCTTTGCAAACGCGTTCTGTTACTATTACATACTGAACAAGAAGAAAGAACTCTTATCAATATATTTCGATAATGATGGCCAAAATACTAGTTCTCTTGCTCTTCTCTTAGTGGATATCAATCCTGGTTGACCATTTTGCAAAATGAGAACATATCCTTTCTGTAAGGAAGCAGGAACAACAATTTTAGAACCTTTGAAAATAATACCATCTTCTGTCAACAGTTCATCTCGGTTAGGAAAATATGATTGCACTGCAGGTGATAGACTAGATTGCTTTAACTACCGTCCAACATTGATGTAGTGATTAAGCTTTTGCGAAATTGGTTCAGTCATAGTGTGGTCTCTCAACTCAAGTCTAGTGGTGGAAAAATTACGCACTGACGTTACATCAAAGTCAAAAGTTTTAGCATCAGCTGTTCTGTGGTACTTCTAGGTGATCTTTATAAGGTATCCGAGCAGTTTACCTTTAGTGTAGACCATTTTGAAATTGTACTTATGCAACTTGAGCATCATTCTTTGTAATCTTGCTGGAGTGGAATGCATAAGCTTCTTTCGAATGGTAACGAGATGTCTTTCTATTCTCATGTTGCAGTATTCATTACAGTAGGGAGGTTGCTGCCTGCAGCACCGCCATCCGGCCAGTATACCAAAGTCTTTGCTCCTGGAGAGTACGTGTGATGTCCCTTGTCAGGGCCGTAGACCGATGTAGGGTATAAAAGTGATGTCTGCACATTCCCTCTAAGACGTTCACTGTGGCAGAAAAATTCTGGACTCCTGTTTGCCAGTTCGGAAAGCAGAAAGCAGGTCGCATTTTTTTCAGACCGGTTACAGTTTCTGTTCGAGACCAGATGACCACTTCATCTACCAATACAGATAAGTGACCTGTTGGCTTTTTTCTTTACCTTTGGTAACTGTTAAGACGTACATGTCAACTTGAAAGGGGAAGTGTGCTTGTGGGAGACAAATTCCTCACAAGGGACGGGAAGTGCATATTTTACTTAGGCAAGGCCAACAACCATAACATTCTGCCCCATTTGCAAATCTTTTGTCCCCAAGACTCTTCACAGTCACATGTCCGCATTAAAATTGTGTTTAGAAAATCTGAGATTGTGACGTCTTGCGCTTGGGATGTAAGGGGGAGTAGGCCCATCCGATGAGCCGCCGAGGAAGAAGGCCAAGAAAATTAGGCCGGAACCCACGCAGTGCCTCAGGTGTCTGAACAGATTCTTGAGGCTGATTGAAAGCCCAGGCTCTTCTTAGATCTCTGTTTTCAAACAAGGCCTGGGAACCTTAATGGAAGCTGGGATGGTAGAAACTTCAGGTACGTCCGCTGAGGCAAATCAGCCATCAGACCCTGATGGCAGAGGGGAGCCACAACTCAGTCGGAGGACCCTGCTCCTACACTCCCACCCAAATAGACATCACCTCCAATTCTTTCTCCACTGGCTACCCCTTTGAAAAGAAAACAAAAAGTTAAACATTGTGAACCTCGACCAGTTCCTGGTTGGGAAGTATTTTCACAAAGTCTCTTCAAGGCCTTTTAGGCTTCGCAGACACAATTACCTCCTGGCCCCTCTCCTCGACCACCCTTAGAGGTATCAGAGGACGATTACTCCTCTTCAGTGGAATCTATTAATTATGAATCTCAAATTGACTCCCCCAAGGACTTCACTACCCCAGAGGAGGAGGACTCCATTACTCCTGAGTCACCAGGGGAAGAATTCACCTTTGGAGACACAGTCTCCCTCATGAGGGAGCATTTTAAGTGGCAGGCATCAGAAGCATCTGACACCAACAAATGGAGCAATCTTCTCCTGCTGTGCCCCCATTACTGCCCGCTTTCCAGGAATCATTTTTGGCTGCCTCTCAGTCTCCAGACTCACAGCATCCAGCCTCAAAACGCCCTGACCGATTCTATAAGGTCCCCCAGGAAAAACAGTTCCTCTTTAAAAGTCCTCCAGCAGTTCTTGCAGTCTCTGCTGACAAAACCTCAGGGCAGTTACCTTCAGCTGCTCTATACCCCACGGATAAAGACAGAAAATTCATGGAAAGATTGGGGAAGGAAGTGCATCTACTCAGGCTATAAGGGCTCTCAACTGTCAAACACATATGGCTAGGTATGTCCTGGATACCATCACCAAAGCTTCTGTCCTCCTCTCTGAGGTTCCTGACTTCCCCATTAAAGCACAAATCAACACCCTGCTTTCCACAGCATCTCAAGTGACTAGGCATTCCATTAAGTGCAGTTATGATGCTGTGGAAGCCTCATCCAAATATGCTGCATCAGGATCAGTTTTGAGGCAATATTCCTGGGTGAGGCTACAACCTCTCCCTATGGATGTTCAAACAAAATTGCTTGACGCACCCCTGGACAGTAAGGCTCTGTTTAGCCAAGCGTCTTGCAGAGCTTCTCAAATCCCTTCAAGAGGAGGGAAAAGAACTACAAAACCTTAAGCATTTACTGGTATCCCCTATACCAGGATACTACAGGAGCTACCCACAAAAAAATTATATGTTCTGTAGTCCATGTCTCGCCTTCATTCTTGCATATGGGTTCGGAGCCTATCCTCTGCTCTGACTCTACCTATTACAAAGCTCAAAGTCTCTTAGTTGGCTTTTGGCTAGGTAGGTATCCCATAGTGCACTAGTACAATCCCCAGATCTCGTTTGCCACGTCTATGAGTTCAGAAGTGTTTCTTGCTTGGCCGTGGCTAAGTTTCAACTTTTTTGTCTCATCACTTTACTGATGTTCATCGTGCATACAGCTGCAGTAATCACAGATGGGTTTTCTGCCGTCAGGCGGTCCCTCGGTCGAGGTTTTCTGCCGTCAGGCGGTCCCTCGGTCGGCCGAATTCCAAAGTCTTGGTCCGGCGTCGGTTGTTGTCGCTTTCTCTTTTGACGTCAGTGAGGCCAGAGTATATAAGACACAGCCGACGCCATGTTCTTCAGTCTTTTTTGCCGCGCGGTGCCCGAAGCAGAAGCAGTTCGCAAGTGCCGGTCGGCCAGCTCCTGAATTACGAATATTTTGGAAACCGAAGTCTTCATTAAAGCTAAGTAGCCCATTGGGGAAACTTTTCTTGCCTCAGACCGATGTCAAAAAAAGTTAATAATTGTATTTCTTGTGGGAAGCAAATACCGCATAAGGATTTCCATTCCCTCTGCATACCTTGTTTGGGCCCAGACCACGACGTCTCGGGCTGTCGCTTTTGCGCTACCTTCAATAAACGCACTATTAAGCGTCGGGCGGAGTTCGCCCAGCACTACTTTGGTAAAGCTTTTGATTATAAAATGTCGTCGGACACTCCGACTAACGTTTTGTCCAAAAAACGCAAGGAAAAGGACCGACACGCGAGGCCAGCGGTCCCTGCCGACACCACGCCAAAACAGGCTACACGTGGTCCAGTTCTCAGCGAGACGCCTTTGCAGTCCCGGACTACCGACGACACTCCTTTGACGGTGTCCTCTGTACCCGAGACCGCTGGGACCTCGGCCCTTTCCCAGACTACAACCGAAGCCTCTGCTAATGTTGAGCCTACTAATGTGGACAGGTCCACCTCCACCCATGGTGTATTTAGGCCCTCATCTTCTTTTTCAATTAAGGCCTTTACTAAATCCAAAGCAGCAAGGCATCCCACGAGGCCTGTTGCACAGGGCCCATCTCCAGGTCCCATGCCTAAAAACAGATGCTAAAATGGCTGAGGATTTAATTACTCTTATCAGAGGTTCTCAACCCCCTCCAGACAAGAGAGCCAGAGTGGAGGAAGATTCACCCTCTTCTGATCAGGGATCCATTTTATCAGAACATTCTGATGCAGAGGAACACTCTTACTCTCCTTTTGAGGATTCGGATGCAGAACAGTCCATTCCTTCTGTATCCCCTCCTGAGGATTTTTCCTTTGGGGAAACCTTGCACACCTTGAGGGAACACTTCCATTGGGAAGGCCAAGACTTTTCAGATTCCAAGAAAAGACTTGGGGAATTTCTTTTGTTACCTCAACACAGACCTCTGGCTATACCCCCTGTTTTGGACATACTGGATGATGTCTATTCGGAGGCTTGTCTTAACCCGGATTCTCTGCCTCCGGCACCGGTCAAACCTGATAGGTATTACAGAGTACCCAGCTCTCACCAATTTCTCTTCAAAAGCCATAATGCTGACCCTGAAACCATTTCACAAGGCCCCAAGGGATTGAAGGCCTCCACTGCCAAGAATCCACTTCCTGCAGAAAGGGAATCAAGATCTTTAGAAAGGTGGGGTAAAAAGGTATATACCTCTGCCACCCTAGCCATGAGGGCCTTAAATTGTCAGTTTCATATGATTAAATATCAACAGTACCTGTTATCACAATTAAGGAACAAAATGTCTGAACCTGAACAACCAGATTTAAAAGAGTTACAGGATATGATGCATAGTGCGGAGCAAGTGGGTAAACACACCTTACAATGTGGTTATGATGCCCTAGAGGCCTCAAGTAGAGCGGCTGCTACAGGATCAGTCATTCGCAGACATGCCTGGCTTAGGGAACAAAATTTGCCTGATCATGTGAAAGCTAAGCTTCTAGATGCTCCTTTACAAAAGGATGTACTATTTGGTACTAATGCTGAGGACATACTACGGAAAATGGAAGAAAAAGCCAAATCTATGCAAACTGTCAAAGCTTTTTTACAGGTCCAATCACCAAGTTTTAGCAGAAATTGGCCTTCAAAAAACTGGTCCTTTCCAGCCACTGACAAGCCCCAAAGAGGTAGATACAGACGCACAAGGGGCAGAGGGCAATCACAAGGAACATATAGAGGTCGACAATGGCAAACTCCAGAACCAAGAGGTGGCGAAGACAGTGCACAACAATACAGGAAGCAAACCCAATGACTCCCTCATTTCCATGCCAAGCATGTCTCAGCTGGCAACACCTTTGGGAGGGAAACTAGCATTATTTGCAAGCAATTGGCATATTGTCACAACAGACAAATGGATCCTGGATATTATAAACAGAGGCTACAAATTTCAATTTCACACTCTTCCAAAAATGAGAGGCATGCCAAACCTGCCACAAAATCAAAGGGCAGAGGCACAACTGCAAATTTCAAAGCTCATAAGCATGAGAGCTATTCAAGAGGTACCTACTCACCAACAAGGTCAAGGTTTTTATTCAAGACTTTTTCTGGTACCAAGGAAAGGAACCGACTGGAGACCCATTTTGGACTTATCCATCCTAAACACATTTCTACTCGTACCAAAATTCAACATGCTCACATTACAGCAGCTTCTTCCCATGCTGGGCAAGGAGTTTTGGCTGGTAACATTGGACCTCAAGGAGGCATACCTGCATGTCCCAATCAGACAAAGCTGCAGAAGATACCTCATATTTCTTGCAGGTTCAATCCACTATCAATTCTCTGCATTGCCCTTTGGCTTATCTACTGCGCCCAGAGTATTCACAAAGTGCCTGGCATCAGTGATTGCCTACTGCAGACTTCAAGGGATACAAATTTACCCTTATCTGGACGACTGCCTGATCCAAGCGGACAGCAAGCACATACTTCAGGAACATCTGGCATATGTGACACGGTTACTGCTTTCTCTGGGATATACAATCAACAAAGAGAAATCAAGGCTAACACCATCTCAGAAAATAACTTTCCTGGGTGCCAACTTGGACACAAACACCCAGATGGCCTACCTTACACCAGAAAAACAGGGGCAACTATCTCAGTACTTCAAAATACTAGCAAAAAGTACCAGGCTTACTGCAAGGAAAATCCTGCAGGCTCTGGGATTCATGGCATCTTGCATTCTTTTAATCCCATGTGCAAAGCTGCATATGAGGAAACTTCAATGGTACCTAAAAAACCTATGGTCTCAACACAGTCACAGTTTGGAAACAATACTACCAATAATTCCATGTTTGCAAAAGGAATTTCTATGGTGGGCTCAAGCATGTCAAGCAAACACAGGTCTCCCATTCTGCAAGCCTCAAGCAAAGCAAGTCATCACCACAGACGCCTCAGCCTGGGGGGTGCACATGACGGACAGGTGCATTCAGGGCAAATGGTCCCAAAAGGAAAAGCACCTTCACATCAATCAAAAAGAAATGCTAGCAGTAATAAATGCAATTACAGCTTTCAAGGACTTCCTGCATCCAGGACAATTACAGATAAGAACAGACAACACCACAGTAATGTAGTACATAAACAAACAAGGAGGAACACATTCATACCCCTTGTGCAGACTAGCCATTACTCTTTGGAACTTGGCTCTGGAACGGCAAATCGAACTTCAAGCACAGTACTTGCCAGGATTGGAAAACACACTGGCAGACAATCTAAGCAGAAATTTGACAGATCCACACGAATGGAAGTTACATCCTCAGGTGTTTACAGAAATAATCCAAGCGTGGGGGAGGCCAGACATAGATCTTTTTGCCTTCCACAGGAATCATCAATTGGAAAAGTTTTGTTCGAGGACCTTTCATCCAAAGGCCTGGAGAGTGGACGCCCTCTCATTCAGTTGGACAGCATGGACAGTTTACGCATTCCCACCTCTGCCTCTTCTGCCCAAGGTGCTTTTGAAAGCAAGAACAGACAAACCGAAGATGATACTGATTGCTCCAGATTGGCCAAGGCAACACTGGTACCCACTCCTGAGGAGCCTAACACATACTCCTCCCTGGTCCCTGCCTCTAATGCCTCTTCTGCTGACTCAGCACAGCTACAAAACTCTTCACAGTCAGCCGAAAACACTCAATCTCGCTGCATGGAAAATCCCTTAACACCACAACAGACCCTACTCTCCAAGGAGGTGCAGGATGTCATTTTTGAGGCCAGAAGGCCATCTACTAGAAAAGCTTACTCCGCAAAATGGAAGCGGTTTTGCTCTTGGAATGAGAAAAGAGGCCAGGACCCTAGAAAACTGAACTTGCCTCAGGTATTACAGTATCTAGCTGAGCTGCTGAACAGTGGACTTTCATTTTCTTCCATAAAAATCCATGCCTCAGCCATTTCTGCAGAATTCAACACGGATCCCCCTTTATTTTCTCACCCACTCTTACGACAGTTCCTCAGAGGGGCTAAGAATATAAGACCACCAAGGAAGCAACCAATACCAGCCTGGGATCTTAATTACATACTAGAAAAATTAACATTGCCTCCTTTTGAACCAGCTGCCTCAACAGATTTGCAATATTTGTCCTGGAAAACAGCCTTCCTTCTGGCTATCACTTCAGCTCGTAGGGTTTCTGAACTACAGCCCTCATGGCGGTGCAGCCTTTTCTCATTTTCCATCAGGACAGGGTTTCCCTTCGTACCAACCCATCATTTATGCCTAAAGTAGTATCCAGGGTAGCTTTAAATCAAGCCATACACCTACCTACCTTTTACCCCAATCCTCAAAACAAAGGGGAAAGGCTGCTACACTCTTTAGACATCCATAGGCAGCTACGTTATTATTTGGACAGAACAAAGTCCTTCAGAAAATCAGAACAACTCTTTGTGTCCTATGCTGTGGGGGCTCAAGGGAAGCCAGTTACAAAACAGACTATTTCTAAGTGGATAGGCCACTGCATACGGTTTTGTTATTCCTATCATGGGAAATCTGTTCCTACAGGTATCAGATCACACTCCACCAGGGCCACAGCTACCTCTACAGCCTTCCTCAGAGGAGTTCCTACCAAATATATTTTGGAGGCAGCCACTTGGAGTTCTGTACATACCTTCACAAAACACTACCACCTGCCTTTATATTCCAGAACAAGAGCAGGCTTTGCCACTGCTGTTTTGCAGGGCATTCTGGCTCAACCCAGTTCCTCCTAGTACCTACCACCCTGTGCATAGCTTTGGGACTCTACCCATCTGTGATTATTACTGCAGCTGTATGCACGATGAACATAGTAAAGTTTTGTACCTACCATAAATGTAGATGTTCGAGTGCTAATACAGCTGCATTACAGGTTTCCCTCCCTCCTTCCCCGCTTGGGCATGGGGCCTAACAACCTCTTCACACTACCTGACTGGGTTATCCAGATATGTTTTATTTGCTTGCTACCACTGATTTTGGATTATATTGCATTGCTTGTATATGCATATAAGCATTATTTATGTATTGCCTTCCTTCTGGGGGCACCTGACATCTGGGGCAAGAAAGACTGAAGAACATGGCATCGGCTGTGTCTTATATACTCTGTCCTCACTGACGTCAAAAGAGAAAGCGACAACAACCGACGCCGGACCAAGACTTTGGAATTCGGCCGACCGAGGGACCGCCTGACTGCAGAAAACCCCAACCGAGGGACCGCCTGACGGCAGAAAACCCATCTGTGATTACTGCAGCTGTATTAGCACTCGAACATCTACATTTATGGTAGGTACAAAACTGTACTTTTCTGTAGCTAGTTATCTTATTACTAGATGGTGTTTAATAGTGTTAGAGGTGTTTAAATAGTTCAGAAGTGTTTTTGCTCGTAAAATTAGTTTGTTGAGAACTAGTTGGCCGTTGTTGTTCTCCGTTTGATATCCTGTGTGTTAGTTTCTTGTTAACATTGATATTTCTTAGGTCCACGTTTAAGACCTTGTTTTCTAACTTTATCATATATATATATATATGTATATATATATATATATATATATATATATATATATATATATGTATATATATATATATATATATATATATATATATATATATATATATATATATATATATATATATATATATATGTATGTGTGTGTATATATATATATATATATATATATGTATATATGTATGTGTGTGTGTGTGTGTGTGTGTATATATATATATATATATATATATGTGTTAATAAATCTATATATGTAATCGTGTGCAGTGTTTTTGCTAGTCTTGTTACAGAGTCTTCTCTTCGGGCCGCGTTTAGGGCCTTTGTTTTTTCTAATTTTTAGAAAAGTTAAGCTTGCGTGCAGTGTTGTTTACTCGTTTCTTTGACTGCTATTAGTTTCTGGCCTTTTTCTATGACTTAGCCTATCTAGCTAGGTCCGTTTAAGTTAGAGGACCTAGTCCTCATTGTGCTTGTGTACCTGCTTTTTGCATAGCTCTTCAACATGTCTAAAGAGTCTAAAGACCACAAACCTTTGGGTTTCAAAAAATTTATAAAGTGCTCCCAGAAGATGTCAACTATGGATGGCCATAGTAATTGTGTATATTGTCTCGGAGCCATTCATTTGCAGGAAACTTCTTTATTCTGTCATTCCTTTAGCTCCAGAGTTCTCCAGGAGTGGAAGAACAAGTTTAATTTTGAAAAGTCTCCTCAAGCCTTCCTTCGAGGAAGACCTGGCGAGTTGTTCTTCATCCAAATCGCATTCTTCCAAAAAAGAGAAGGTTAAGTCGGCCAAGAGGCATTCTCTGGCGCCAACTAGTTTCTCGGAAACTCCTCAGAAACCATCAAAACTTGACAAGACTTCTACCTGCTGGGCTCCACTGTCCTTGGAGCCAGTTGAGGTTGTCGATGTTAGCACTTCACTGTCAGCCCCAAGCCTTTCGGAGCCGACTACTGAAAAATTGCATCAGAGCTGGTCCAGAGATCCTTTGCCGGTTTCCCCAACCTTAAGATCTCCAATTTTACAGAGATCCAGATCGCCTACCCTGTCATCCAGATTCTCCAAGAGCCTGTCCGAGGAAGATGTGGAGAAGGTAGCGCTTACACTTCTGAAGTAGTCTGCTTTGCCCAAATTGTTGTTGGCTAAGACCCAGTCGGTTCCAGAGCCGCCTTAGTCCATCCTCCCTGTTGTGGTTCCTCCTCCGTGCCAAGTGTTCGGTGCCACTTGTGGAACCCTCGTTTCCAGCTCCCCTTATGGCTGTCTCGGAGCCACGTTCTGCTCTGACACCTTTGGCTCCATCCATGGTGTATAGGAGCCGAAGCTCACCGGTCGGCCCCGACACGGACACTTGGAACCGAACCTCCTGGGTTCCAAGTCTCCCTCTCTGTGCGTCGGCTAGGGTGAGCTCGGACCCTACATCATCTCGGTGCCGGTCGCTCTGGAGCCACTGACTACCTCTGTTTCCTCGGAACCGGGGCTGTCTGAACCGGAGAGATCTGCTTTCGAGATGATGAGTGTGCTGTTTCACTCATCAGCTCCATGCAAGGGTACCGTCGCCCTTCTCCCCTCAAGCACCGACCTCTGTCTCAGCATCTACTCTTGTCTCTCGACAGCAGAGACCCGCAGTCTCGGGAGCCCCTGTTGGGTGGTCCCCAGTCTTCCGAGACCTCCCCAGAGTATCCTTCTTAGGAGCCCCCTCGGAAGAGGACATGCAAGAGGAAGCATGTAGACTCCCAGGATGAGTCCATCACTTCAGACACTGACTTCGAGGAGTCAGAAGGGTCCCCCAAGTCGTCCTCTGATGATGTCTCCTTTGTAGACATCTTAGAGATCCTTAAGCAGAGAGGTGGCTGGCCCACTGTAACCCCTTCTGATGAGGAGTCGGTGTACCTGAAGGCTTTCGGGTCTCAAACTTCAGCCTAGTGGGTGTCTCCATCTTTCAGTTAACTTTTAGACCTGGTTAGTTGGAAGGTGTGGGAGACTCTTGATGATGTGGAGCCAGTTCCCAGAAGACCCAATAAATTTCTGTCTGCCCCTAAAGAGAGAGATTTTTTTGTCCAAGGGCGTGCCTGTCTATGCCATGGTGGTTGCGGCGGCCACTAAGAAGGAGCTAGCGGAGACTTGATCTGTCCATCCGCCGAATAAGGAGTCTCGAACGATGGATAGATAAGGGAAGCGTATCTTTTCTTCAGCGGCTTTTGCACTCAGATCGCTGAACTCTCACACATTTTACAAGGCTTCAAAGAGATCTCCTCAAGGAGTTAGGAGATACTCTTCAAGGTACATCTGCTGAAGGAGTCTGCTCAGTTGTCCACCTTAAATACCATCGTGAACTCCTCCATGAGGCTGATCTCTTATGCAGCCGATGAGGCTAGCAGGACAACGGGTTCAGGAATTTCCCTTAGGAGACACTCCTGGATGCGCTTTGTAATTTTGCGACCCTTTCAAGTCTACCTTTACCAACGCCCCCTTTGACGGTTTTTCATTGTTTGAACCTAAGGTTAAAGATACACTCACCAGGTGCGAACAAGAAGGGAAAACTCTCTCTGCCGTGGGAGTACATTTTACCGTCCCCTCTAGACCATATCGTAAGGGTCAGAGAGGTGGTAAGATGTGGTTCAAGAAGTGCCAGAGATTTTCCTGGATGCACAGGGTGACTCCTCCTTCACTGGCAGAGGAGGAGGAGCTAATGGTACATGCCGCCGTAGAGGCGGGGGGGGGGGGTCCGCAAAACCAAGGAGGCCATGATTCATTTTGAAGCCGTCCCTATTAGCGCTCCTGATGTGGGGCCTGGCTGTGCTTCTCTGGAGCCAGTCGCGGGTCGTCTATCTTTGTATCCAGAAGCCTGGCTAAATATCACCCAAGACAAATGGGTACAAAGAAGAATCACCAGAGGTTACTCAATACCCTTTTCTCTTCCACCCCATACTCCCAGGAAGATCCCGGATGTTCCACCCAATCACAGGGATCAAGCAACTGTAGAAGTGCAAAAGCTGCTTGCAAAGAGAGTTTTCCAAACCGTCCCCGCAGACCAGATAGGATTTGGAACTTACTCCAGATTTTTTTAATGCCAAAATGTACAGGGGACTGGTGGCCCATCTTGGACCTCGGCAAACTAAAGGAATCCGTAAAGAAGGTCAAGTTCCGGATGGTGACACTGCTGTCTATACTCCCTCTGTTAGGGAAAGACAATTGGATGGATGTGCTCCATAGACCTCCAAGATGCATATTACCATATAAAAATGTGTAGAGCATCGAAGAGCCACTTACACTTCTGGCTGGGAGCCAGTCACTTCCAATTTCGTGCTCTGCCCTTTGGTCTCACCACAGCCCCCAGCGTGTTCACCAAATGTATGGCAGTAGTGACAGCTCACCTGAGACTTCTAGGATTCCAAGTGTTTCCATACCTGGATGACTGGCTCCTGACCGCCACCACCAGGCATCTACTCCTACAAACCAGAGATTCCACTATCCAGCTTTGTTCCCAGTTGGGGATTACAGTAAATTGGGAAAAGTCTGCCTTATCACCCTCTCAATTTGTGACTTTTATAGGCGCAGAAATAGACACAGTCGCCATGTTAGCTCATCTACCTGCAGAAAGAGTGCAGACCCTCAGACAACAAATCCTCCGTCTACTTCCTTTACAGAAAGTCAAGGCAAAGACAGTGCTGAAACTCTTGGGTACCATGGTCTCCACCGTAACATTAGTCCCTCTAGCCAGATTACATATGCAAATTCTCCAA
The DNA here is from genome assembly GCF_019279795.1 of Protopterus annectens. Taxonomy (NCBI): domain Eukaryota; kingdom Metazoa; phylum Chordata; order Ceratodontiformes; family Protopteridae; genus Protopterus; species Protopterus annectens. The sequence goes on from NC_056741.1 coordinate 588,067,269, forward strand.
TGGCTTCTATCTTCCCAATGGTCCTTTCAACAACTGCCTCGATCTCACCACATCATCATAACAGAGTCTTGCAAAAAGGACCTTTGTTGGTGGATTCAACCCGGCTAACAGGCACTCCATCCCTTCCTCGCCAACCCGTTGCTACTGTGACCACAGATGCCTCACAGATAGGGGGGGGGGCATTATCTAGGCAGGACTGTCCAAGCCACATGGCAAGATCACTAGGCTCACCTGCATGTCACTGTCCTAGAGATGAGAGCAGTGCTTCTAGCGTTGCAAGCACTTCACGACTTTCTTCCTGTAGAGACGATAGCAATCCAATCAGACAACATGCCAGTGGTATGGTATCTCAACAAACAAGGAGGATCTTACCCCCTTTGTTGAGAGGCCCTTCGTGTTTGGGAGTGGGCAATTTCTTCCCAACGCTTTCTAGTGGCAACGCACATCCCAGTGACAACCAATGTGATAGCCGACAAGCTCAGCAGGGCAAACTTGATGCCTCATGAGTGGTCTCTGAATTAGGAAGTAGCGGAACAGATCTTCTGCAAATGAGGACAGCCTTGCTGCGATCTCTTTGCCAGTCTGATCAACTCCAAATGCAGCAGCTACTTTTCCCTTATCCCCCCTCCAGGGGAGCCGAGAGACGCACTTGTTCACGATTGACCCCTGGGACTCCTTTATGCTTTCCGTCCCTTTCCTCTCGTATCCAAAGTGATTCAGAAAGTGAAGCAAAATGATTCTCATCACTCCTTTCTGGCCTTGCCAGATTTGGTTCCCCTTTCTCGGGCCTCATCTACTAGATGATCCATGGACTCTGGACCCAGTGCCAGACCTCTTGACACACGTCAGACTCCCTTCACCCCTGCCTCCACACCCACAACTTGACTGCGTGGCTGCTCCAATTCCATCCCCTGTCAGGCTTCATGATTTTTCACCTGCTGTGACCCACATCCTCACATCTTCGCATAAACCTTCCATTAGGAAGTTATACACTAGCAAATGGAGAAGGTTTTCCATCTGGGCTGAAGAAAGGAATGTAGATCCTTACACTGCATCCATCCCTATGGTTTTAGAATTTTTGTCTGAACTTTTCCATCAGGGATCTGCTGCTGCCACAATTTAGGGTCCAGTTGGCAGCAATATCTAATTTTCATTTGGGTCAACATGAGTCTAACCTGATGTCCCACAGATTGTGTAAAACCTTCCTTAAAGGTGCTACTTTGCTGAGGACCGCCCTTTCAGGAACCGGTATCTCCCTGGAATCTAAACTTTGTTCTGTCCAAGTTAACTTCACCGCTCTTTGAACCTGCTCATCCGTGCCTATTGAAATTTCTGTCTTACATCAGCTAGATGAGTTTCAGAGTTACAAGCATTGTCTATTAAGCCTCCTTATTTGATTTTCCACAAAGACAGAGTTTCTCTTCGTACAAATCCTTCCTTTATCCCTAAAGTTTGCTCTCACACTAATTTGAACCAGACCATAGAATTGCGTATGTTTTTCCATCATTCTAACTCAGCAGAATACAAATTTCATCAACTGGATGTTCACAGGCCGTAACTGTTCTACCTTCACAGGACTAAGGAACTCAGAAAGTCAGACCAATTGTTAGTCTATTCTAGACTAGGTCTGCCAGTCTCTAAAGTGACTCTGTCTAATTGGATTTTGAGCTGAATTTCCTTAATTTACTCCAATGGAAAAACTGTACCGTTCAAGACTAAGGCTCATTCTACACGATCCCAGTCTACATCTGCTGCCTTCCAAGCCAGAGTTCCAATTGACAGTATTTGTGCAGCAGCAACTTGGGCTACCTCTCATACCTTTATTACTCATTGCAAATTGGACCTGACCACAAGGGGTAGAGCATCCTTTGGTTCCACGGTACTCAAGTATTTTCCCGTGAGCCACCCAAGAATAAGGTGCTAGGGACGCTGTCCCATATGTAAGAATGAAGGCGAGATAGGACTACAGAACATAAAGAAGTTATGTGCTCGCCATAACGTTCCGTGTTTGTAGTTCATCTCGCCCTTCATTCTTACGAGCCCACCCACCTACCCCCGTCTTGGAAGGATCTGGAGACAGGATAGTCTTACCTTGCTAGGGTGGAGACCTTTCATTATTATTCTTTCTGAATAACCTTATTGTTTCTGGATAATCTTAGTTCTGTCTATCTATAGTTTAGCAGCAAACAAGGTCTGGGGATTGTACTAGTGCACTATGGTATACCTACCTAGCCACGAGCCAACTATGAGACTTTCAGCTTTGTAATAAGCAGAGTCGAAGCCGATCCCATATGTAAGAATGAAGGGCGAGATGGACTACAAACATAGAACATTATGGTGAGTACATAACTTCTTTTTTGTGAGAAGACAGTCCTCGCACACAGCTCATCAGTCTAAGGGATGTAGACAACCAAGAAAAAGCTCTGCTCCCAGGTTTCCCCCCAATGCTTACACCACATCCTTTCGAAGTCTGTCTGACCAATCCAGACCACCTCCACTGTGACTTACCATCTTTAGACCTAAACACCCCCCTATCCCTTCATCTCACCCTCTCCCTACCCTCCTGGCGGATAATCACATCAGAACAATGGAGCCTCTCCATCATTCAGAGGGGATATTTCATGACTTGGTGGATGTTACCACCCTTCCAGGGTATCCCCCAACCACCAAAAAACCAAACCCACCTTTTTCCACCCATCGTTCAACAACTCCTAGCTCAGGCTACCATACAACAGGTACCCTGCCAACAAAGAAACACAGGCTTCTACCCCAGAATGTTTCTGGTACCAAGGAAAGATGGCCCATGGAGGGCTATCCTAGACTTATCTTTCCTAAACCTCTTCCTCAGGGTACCCAGCTTCAAAATGATTACCTTACCCCTGCTCTTACCACTCATTCCAACACAGGCTTTCATGGTAGACCTGGATTTGAAGGATTCCTACATGCACATTCCTATACATCCAGCTTACAGAAAATTCCTCCACTTTGCAATAGGTTCTTGCCATTTTCAATTTTCTGACTTGCCCTTTGGACTTTCCACTGCTCCGCGAGTGTTCACAAAGTGTCTAGCCCCCTTCATTGCTCACTGCTGGACTCTGGGTATACAGATATACCCATATCTAGACAACCTGCTCATCCTTCATAAAGACCACCAAGTTCTTCTACTCCACCTACAATAGGTATTGTCCACCCTAACTCAATTAGGGTTTACCATAAACCACAAAAAGTCTCACCTGACCCCCTCTCAAGACTTGGTTTTCTTGGGATGCAGGATCAGAACAGGCAGAATGAACGCCTTCATCCCAGACCAAAGAATCCTACACCTTGTAATTCAAACAGCAACGAACGACCGAAATATATTAAATCCCAGGCCAAGCAGGACAGAATTTATGCCTTAAAGGGTTAACATTCACTGGCTGTGCTAATTGGTATCATTATTTATTGAGGGTATCCAGATGATTTAATTGTTCTGAAGAAGCCTGGCATTGCTCTGGGAGACGGTGCTTAACTCTATTATTGTAATTTGTTATATTCATTGAACGTTGGCATTAAACGTTTTTAAGTCCTACACCTTTGTCTATACTTCAAAAAACTCCTCACCCGCTCTTCCTTAACAGCTCGGGAATTCTTGAGAATGTTAGGCCACTTGGCATCCCTTATACCCATGTTATCTCTGGCAAGACTCCACATGCGAAAAATCCAGTGGATCCTAAAATACTTATGGAGCCAACACTCCCAGCCCCTGAACTCACCCCCTCCCCTACTTCTATGTCTGAAGAGGGAACTCCATTGGTGGGTTTCAGCACTTCACCTCAACCAAGGACCCCCCTACAGGTTCCACCCCCCTACAACAGGTCTCCACAGACTCATCAGACTTGAGGTGAGGTGCAGTGCTTCTAATAAACCATAATCAATTCTCTGTGCAATGCAGATGGTCCAACCTAAGACAAAAAAAAAAAAAAACATAACATCAAGGAAATGAGGGCTTTACTGTTAACCCTTCTAACATTCAAATCAGCTCTTCAGCCAGGAACCTTAAAAGTAATCACAGACAATACTGCTGTCCTGTGGTACATAAACAAGCAATGGGGAACCAAGTCCTACCCCCCCCCCCCCGTGCAGCGTGGACATCCAGATATGGAACCTAGCATCATCGCTCCAGATCTACCTAGTGGCAGTTTATATTCCCTCAACAGAGAATGTCATGGCAGACAAACTCAGCAGAACTTCATCTCTCTCTCACAAACGGATGCTTCAGAGAGAGGTATTCCTGGACCTTGTTCACAGGTGGGGTATTCCACAGGCATATCTCTTTGTCTCCCCCAGAACAGACAGATGCCCAGCTTATGCACGAAGGACCCACATCCACAAGCTTGGAAAGTGGATGCATTCTCCTTCTCTTCGGAGGGAATGTAACTTTACGCCTTCCCTCACTTTCTGATTCAGAAAGTCCTCCTGAAAATCCAGAGGGACAAACCCAAAATCCTGTTGGTGACCCAGTTTTGGCAAAGACAGCATTGGTTTCCCCTCCTCCACTTACTAGCCAAGGGCAATCATCACAGGTTACCCCACCAAATCGACCTGCTCACATAGGACAGGGGATCCCTACTGCATCCCCAGGTGAACAATCTGAAACTGACCTCATGGGTGATAGGGTTCTAATCCCCTACAGACACATATATTCAGAGGATGCACTCAATGTTCTGCAGAAGGCCAGAAAACCCAGTACCAGGAGAACCAAATGGGGCAGATTATCCAGGTGGTGTCAATGGAAAAAACAGGACCCTTTGTGTGAGCTACTTCATTCAGGACTAACTTACTCCTCTGTCAAAGTCCATTTATCTCCAATCTGTGCTTGTATGCTGTTATCACCTCCTCTGGCTTCTAGATTGGAATTCAAGCTTTTTCTGAAAGGGGTACTTCATATCAGACCCCCAAGAAAACCTGTACCCCTCCTTGGGACCTGAATTTCGTACTCGAAAAACTGACATTGCCACCTTTTGAACCAGCCCATTCAATATTGCTGAAACTCTGCACCCTGAAAACAGTTCTATTCTACTAGTAGCCCTCACCTCCACCAGGAGGGAATCAGAGATACAAGCCCTTATGGCTACCTCTCCTTATCTTATTTTCCACAAGAACAGAGTTGCTCTCAGGACCAACCCCTCCTTCATGCCCAAGGTGGTTAATGAGCTCTCATTAAATCAGACCATTAACCTTCTGGTTTTCTACCCTCATCCACAGAATTCCTCCGAGAGAACTCTCCATTCCTTGGATGTCCACAGGCAACTGAGGTATTACTTAGACAAAACCAAACCTATTAGAAAGTCCGACCAATTATTCATCTCCTTCCATCCGAGAGCTCTAGGGAAGGCAGTCTCCAAACAGACCATTTCTTCTTGGATTTCAAAATCTATTACCATGTGCTATTCCTATCATGGAAAATCCTTGCATGGTCATGTCAAGCCTCACTCTACCAGGGCAGCTGCCTCCTCAGCTGCCTTTTTCAAAGGGATGGACTACGTTTCCATTTTAGAAGCAGCCAGTTGGACCTCTCTACACACTTTCACCAAGCATTACAAACTGGACCTAGCCTTGAAAGCTAGAGCAGGGTTTGCTAGGTCAATTCTCCAAGGCCTCATTGACCACGAAACCCAATCCTCCACCCAGGCTCATACCTAAAGCTCTTGTACTCTCCCTACTGTAATGAATACTGCAACATGAGAATAGAAGAACATAGAATAGTTGTGTAAGAACTTACCATAGCCTCGGATATCCTTCTCTTCCATGTTGCAGTATTCAGTCCCTCCCACCTGCTCCCTCTACCTTACCTATCTAACATAGCAGGGCCTATCTGTGGGGACATAGTCATGGTCTTCCCCAGTCCCAACACAGCCTACTTACTACTCTAGGTCTAGTCTACACGCAAGTCTAAGTTTCTCCGTAGTAGGACCCTCTCTTAACTCAGAGGAGTACTACTGTATGCAGCAGTTCATTCTGAAAAGGGTATTTGTAGACCTTTTTTACCCTATGTTGGTTTATGGCCCTGATAAGGGACATCACACATACCCTCCAGTAGCAAAGACTTTGGTATACTGGCTGGATGGCAGCGCTGCAGGCAGCAACCTCCCTACTGTATTGAATACTGCAACATGGAAGAGAAGGACATCTAAGGTTATGGTAAGTTATTGCACAACTATTCTGTTGATCTGTTTCAATCTGAGAAGCACTACCATAAATATAATTGTGAAACTTGGAACATGCAAAAACTATTGCCAAAAGCTCTTTCTCAATTTGTGCATAATGCATCTTAGTCTGAGTAAGTGTCCTAGATGCATAGACTACTGGTCTGCTCTCCTTGAAGTATGACTGCACAAAGACCAAATTTTGAAGCATTGCAGGAAAGAACTGGTTTATTCACATCATAGTACCTTAACATAGGTGGAGTAGATATTTTCTGCTTAAGGTCATCAAATGCCTTTTGATGATGATCCAACCATCACCATATAACATTTTTGCGTGTTAACTCTCTCAAAGGTGCTGTCAACTCACTGACGTCTGGTATAAACTTGCCCAAATAGTTGAGCATGCCTAGAAAACGCTGTAAACTTTGCACACTGTCCGGTGTTGACATCTCTAGAATTGCTGTTTGATAGGGTCAGGTCTTAAGCCTATACTTTTGAACAAATGTCCCACCTAGATTACTTCTGGTAGTCTGAATTTGCACTTTAGAGGATTGAGCTTCAAATGTACTTCATGTGCTCTGTCTAGAACTTTCTTTAGGTTTCTGTCATGCTCTGCATCGCCATAGCTTCCACTAATAGATTGTCTACTATTATGGCACAAGGCTAACCGGAAAAAAATTGTTCCATTGCATGCTGAAAGACTTCACTTGCAGAATTTATTCCAAATGGCATCCTTAGGAATCTGTATCTGTCAAATGGAGTACCAAAGGTAGAAATGAGGATTTGCAATCAAGCATCACTTACCAAAATGAACTCTCTGCATAGAAAATACAGTGGCATTTGGTATTAGAGCTGCAACTTCCTCAACTGTGCCCATTGGATGATATGGTCTTTATAATGCTTTGTTCAAATCTCTAGGATTAATGCATATTCTGATTTCGTCTGAGCCTTTCTTATGAGCTGCTACCATGGACAACACCCATTCAGTTGGTTCTGTGACTGGACAAATCACACCTTGCTGCACCATCTTATCCATCTGAGCTTTGACCTTATTTTGCATTGCTATTGGAACTTTTCTTGCTGGTCTTGACTACTGGAGTGACCCCTGGGTCTAACTTCATGGAATACACAACTGGAAGTTTGCTCAACTTTGTCATCGAAACCCTCAGCATACTCTCTTCAGAAAAACTTGAACTTGGAACTGCACTCACATGATGAACTTCTTTGCAAAAGGAAGCAGATTCATTCTCAATCTCAAACTGTCTTTGAGACCTAGTAAAGATTGCTGTGGTTGTCTGATTACGTTGAGTAATAGATTGTAACAGTTCTTAGCCAAATAACATGAAAGCATTACTGAACCTTCAGTTTGAATTTCCTCACTTCCATACGCAACAAGTCTCGCACTGCTGGTTACATTGAGTTTGTTCCTTGGTCATCACTTTTGTAAATGTCTGCTGATACATTATTTTTTGATCCAGTGTCTAGTGTGAGCTCTGTGGGTTTTCCATTGATTCAGAATGTACAAAACACTTCACTTCTTGTTAATAAGTTTACTGCATTAGCTCTTTCTCCAAGTACTGATACACCATCCACATAGAAAGCTGACTGTTTTGGTAATACTTGATCAACTTGCTTTTTTATGCTACCTTTCTTTACAACTGAGTGAAGCTTACTTGATTTGCAAAACTTCTGGAAATAGTTCCATTTATTACACTTGTGGCATTGCACTTCTCTCTTTTGGATTCATGATTTGCACCACAGTTGCAACAGTTAACAGTAAAGCTAGACTTTGGTTTTGCTGACTCACGTTTGTGTTGCACTGAGCTGGTGGTGGAGCTTGCACTTTTTCTAGAATCTTCTTTGGAAACCCTGTGGCTACCCCTTTCTTAGGCCTATTTCTGTTTGGCACATGTTGCATAATATCTACATTTGCTCTGGCGCTCATCGAAACCATGCTTTTGTCACTTGTAAGCATGCTAGTATGTCTTTCTGTCACCTCATGGACCTGACAAATCTCTATTGCTTTACTCTGTCAAATCCCTGACACAAAGTAAAATCTTTCTCACTGCAGCACTATTAATATCACACACAAGTCTATCCTATATTAGCGGATCTTTCAAATCACCAAACCAACACGTTTTAGCTTTGTTTCTCAAGTTAATTATATAAGCTGCAAATGTTTCCCCTGGTTTCTGATCTCTTGTGTAAAACAAATACCTCTCTAATGTAATGTTCTTCTAGGGGCTACACATCTCTCTCAACTTGCGCTTCAAACACTCTGGGTCTTCCTTGTTTCGGTGTGCACAACAATATGGCGGTCTGTACCTTCATACACTGCTGGTGCATATACAAATGAACGTTCTCTTTCTCTGGCCTCAGGTCCTGCTAAATTTAGCAAAATGAATGCCCTTATACGTACATCTCTATCTGCATAAGTTGCTTGTATAAAAATATCTTACTGTTGTTCATATATTCTTTAGTTCTCTGCAGTATTCTGATCAAATACAAGGGGTTGATGTTTTTGAAATCTGTCTGCCATATTAACACGTACCAGAGAAGGGTCTTGCAAATATATATGAATATACACATAAACACATGTGTATAAGTAATTGGCATAAACACAATTTGTTCAATGCTATTGTACTTTCTCTCTCTGAGCTTATCGGAATTATGCGAATGAAAAACCACGTAGTACTTTCAAGTAACTGGGATTTGCAAAAAAAACTTCTCTGGCTTCTTGATACTCTATTGCACTTTGCAAAATAGCTTTTTGTAGATTTCTCAGTGCTTTACTGTACTTTGCGAAATAACGTTTTGAACTTTTCTGTACTTTACGGAGCTTTGCAGAACAATTTCTCAGACTTTTGTGATGCTTTCTGAACTCTTCGATTAATAAAAGCAGAAATGCTGAAATCATTTGCTTTCGGAATTGGGAAAGGCAAAAATGCTGAAGTCATTGATTATCACTCGCTATGCTTGCGGAATCGGTAAAGGCAGAAATGCTAAAATCATTTGCTTCGAAATTGTTAAAGGTGAAAATGAAAAAGTAGTCCCTTGGAACTTTTATCATGCTACAGTCTTACATCACCATTTGTCATCACTTTAAGAAACATGATACAGGTGAGCAATTCATGAGCACTGTAATACTCTTGTAATCTTTTGTAAGAAATACCTTTTTTTTCTTTTTCAATGCAAGAAACTTATCAAGCAAATAAATTAAATTTCTGTTGCCCAAACTCAATATCTTTTGAAGTTTTACCTTCGCTGTCATTTTTACATCTCATGGTTCCAAATGCTCTCTTTTCCATCCCAGTTCTGACACCATATTGCTTTCGTGTTGGTACACGAATAAACGAGTCTTCTTGGGTTCTGTTTAAGTAGCTTTATTCCATACCAACACATCACTGTAAAGGCTTACTGACTGTGACTAAGTAACTTGTATACAAACTAACTACTGCGATCATACATGCTCACTCACTGGCTGCTTCTACAAAATGGCACAAGGGATTGCATGTGTCTGGAATTTATACGTGCATGCACAGCCTTGCATGCTTCTTAAAGACAGCGGACACATGTTACACTGTGATCTATACCCAGTAACTGCCTGGATGATTCAGTTTTGATACATTTTAGGCACGTCTTCTCAGGGGATGCGCAGCAGATAGTAAAGGGGGCAAGATCACTTGCTGCTAGAAAATCTCCACTTTTTGTAGTGGGTGCCTAGCCAATAACCAGAGACCTATCAGATGTTATGTACCACTGATGCTGAAATATTGGTAGGAGTTACTAGTCTATGGCCTTGTAGTCATCTGTCAAGGTACACTTTTTGAGGCCATTTCAGCATGTCTGCCCATCGACCCTCCACTTTCTTCAATGTCTGTAGTAAAACAGTTTTTGAAAGGATTTTTTACACCATGCAAATGGGTTGCTCCTTCTTGGGATCTTAACTTTGTGCTGGAAAGGTTAAGCACTTTTCCTGCACATTAGGCTGATTTAAGGTTAATTACATGGAAAACTATTCTTATTCCTCTGACATTTACAAGAAGAGTATTTTGAGTTGCAAGCTCTCATGGTAGGTGAACCCTATCTGGTATTCCATAGGGATACGGTGTATTGAAACAACCATGGGCATGAATGATGCATTTGTTCTTGGTCTGCATTGAATCAAGCCATGATCAATACATCACTGTTCTATCATGACCCTCGAAATCAGGGAGAAAGTATTCTGAGTACTGAGGATGTGGATGGCTCAGGTACTATCTTGACAGGAAAGAAACAAGTCCTTTACAAAAGCTGGTAAAGGGGATGTCCTCAGCTGTTGCCTTTTGTTATACCATGGTGAATCACTTACAGGCAGATCAGGGAGCACACACTACAAATGTTTTGTCTTCTTCAGTGGCATATTGAAAAGGGGTGAACTATAGAAGCCTTCTAGAGGCCGGTACAGGGTCATTTGTGCATTTTACAAGCCGCTACAGACTAGATATTTTGTCTAGATACAAGACTGGCTTTGGTAGTCAGCCTATATAGACTAAAAGTTACTGCATCAGTGGGAATGATGAACATAATAGGCTGCATTTACCCATAACAGTAGTAGTTTGAATTCTTCACTGCTGTATCCACCCTCCAACCCCATATTATTGTATATGGTTACTGTTGGGGGAATAGTTTGTTTATTTCTTGTTTGTTTAGTTCAGGATGAGTATGCTGCAACTTAACTTTCTGAAAGTCTTGAATAATTTCCACAGTGTTGCTTGGTCAGCATGACTTGGCAAACTCATCAGCCAGAGTGGAAGTGTGGGATAGAACCAGAGCTTTTAGAAGCTGGCCAGTTGTGTCTTGGTCAAGACACAACCCATATAGTCCTAAGGCTACTGCAGGAGTGACGATTTCGAAAAGCTGCTATGTGCAACTGCAATGTATACAACTGTTGTTTCTTTTTGCAGCCATTTTTATTAGCAGTAACTGAAAGATTCTTGAATCTTTTTATGTCTGGATTTTGTAATTTACTCTTTTTTTTCTTTTAGTATTTTAGTGCACAAAAGAGCTAGTTTATATTCTAGTTAAATATACAAAGTAGTAAGCTGTATACTGTATTGGCATTTGAAATTTGCTCACATTAAAATTGTCTCTGATCTCCACCATGCTAATGTTTGAAATATGCCCATTAATCTGAATTGTGGTCCCCTCTTCCTACTTGTGCATCATGCTAATGCAGATGTTCATCGTGTTACCCTGCTGCAGTCATTACACTTGGGGTTATCCTGTCGTCAGGCGGTCCCGCAGTCGGCCGGATTTCCAAAGTCTTGGTCCGACGTCGGTTGCTGTCGCCTCATCCCTGACGTCAGTGCGCCAGAGGTACATATACTGCAACCGACGCCATTTTCTCCAGTCTTTCTTGCTGCGCGGTGCCCGAAGCAGAAGCAGTTCGCAAGTGCCGGTCGGCCGACTCCTGAGATTTTCGTATTCGAGTTTCAGACTGAAGTCTTCTATAAAGCTAAGTACCCCGTTGGGGAAACTTTTCTTGCCTCAGACCGATGTCAGAAAAAGTTAACAATTGTATTTCTTGTGGGAAGCAAATACCTCATAAGGATTTTCATTCTTATTGTATACCCTGCCTAGGCCCTGATCACGACGTCACTTCTTGTCGTTTTTGTGCTAGATTTAATAAACTCACTATTAAAAGACGATTTGATTTCGCACGACACTGTTTTGGCAGAAAATTTTATTAGAACATGCCGTCGGAGCTACCGACTACCGGCATGCACAAAAAGCGCAGGGGTAAGGATCGACAGCCCAGGCCTAAGCCCGATTCCGAGGCCTCGGTTGATCCGGTCTCCGGTTATCAGTGAGGCTCCGACGCAGCCTCTGACTACCGCAGTTGAGGAACCCGAGACCGCTACGGATATTTTGACGGAATGTACTAGGCCGACGCAGCCTTTTACTTCAGGCCCTACCGACGACTTACCTCCCAAGGACACTGGTACTTCTGAAACACCTTCGCTTTCTGAAGGCGTTTTCAGACCGACTCTTACAGTTAAAACGTTTTCTAAACCAAAGACTCCTTCCAAATCGAAAAAAAAAAGCTTCACTTCAGTCTCCTGTTCAAGGCCCTATGCCTAAGAAACAGATGCTCAAGATGGCTGAAGATCTGATTTCTCTTATCAGGGGTTCCCAGCCTCCTCCTGAAGGAAGGATTAGACAAGAGGAAGAATCTGCTTCCTCTGAACAACTGTCTATTTCTTCGGATTCCTCTGAAGACCAAGACTATTCCTTCTCTCCTTATGAAGATTCTGATGCTGAGGACTCTATTCCCTCAGCTTCTCCTCCAGAAGATTACTCTTTTGGGGAAACTTTACACACTATGAGGGAACATTTTCACTGGGAAGGTCAGGATTACTCTGATTCCAAGAAAAGGCTCAGAGAGTTTCTTTTACTCCCCCAACACAGACCTCTAGCCATCCCTCCTGTTTTGGACATTGTGGATGATGTTTACTTAGAATCCAGTTTCAACCCTGATTCTCTGCCTCCTGCCCCTGCCAAGCCTGACAGATACTGCAGAGTACCTGATTCCCATAAATTCCTTTACAAAAGCCCAGTAGCTGACCCAGAGACTATCTCCCAGGGTCCCAAGGGGGCTAAGGCTTCCATGGCTGAAAATCCAGTACCTTCTGAAAGGGATTCAAGAGCACTAGACAGATGGGGGGGAAAAAGGTTTACACCTCAGCCACTTTAGGTATGAGAGCTCTAAACTGTCAGTTCCATATGCTTAAGTATCAGCAATTTCTGATCTTTCAGTTAAAACAAAAGATAACAACCCTTCCTCAACAATCTGAATTGAAAGAAGTATAGGATTTGTTGCACGCCACTGAGCAGGTGGGCAAACATACTTTACAATGTGGGTTTGATACTTTGGAGGCCTCCTGCAGAGCAGCGGCCACTGGTTCAGTTATACGTAGGCATGCCTGGTTAAAGGAACAAAGTCTGCCTGAACATGTTAAAGCAAAACTACTGGATGCTCCCTTGAAGCAGGATGTTCTTTTTGGTGTTAAAGCAGAAGAAGTTTTAAAGAAAATGGAAGATAAGGCAAAATCAATGCAGACAGTCAAAGATTTCCTACAGGTACAACCCCCTCGCTTCAGCAGAAACTGGCCAACCAAGAATTGGTCCTTTCCTGCCACTGACAGGCCTCAGAGGGGTAAATACAGGCACCCAAGGGGCAGAGGACAACCACAAGCTCTGTATAGACCTCGCCAATGGACCACTCCAACCCAGAAGGGAGGAGAAGACAGGTCTCAAGCCACCAGAAGGCAAACTCAATGACTTGCACCTCCACTGGCCAAACAAAATTCTCTTGTCAGCCCCCCTAGGGGGAAAACTAGCATTATTTGTACACAACTGGCACATGGTCACAAAGGACAAATGGGTCCTAGACATAATTTTACGAGGATACAGATTCCACTTTCACACCTTGCCAATAAAAAGAGGAATGCCAAACCTGCCACAAAATCAAAGGGCAGAGGCTCACAACCAAATTACAGCTCTCATGGCCATGAGAGCCATTCAAAGGGTGCCAACTCAAGAGCAAGGCCAAGGATTTTACTCAAGACTATTCCTAGTACCCAGGAAAGAAAATGCTTGAGACCAATTCTGGACCTTTCAATTCTAAACACTTACTTACAAGTTCCCAAATTCAAGATGCTAACACTACAGCAGCTACTTCCCATGTTGAAAAAGGAAGCATGGCTGGTAACGTTGGACCTCAAGGAGGCATACCTGCATGTCCCTATCAGACAAAGTTGCAGAAGATACCTCCGTTTCATTGCAGGTTCAATGCATTATCAATTCTCTGCATTGCCCTTTGGCTTATCTACTGCGCCCAGAGTATTCACAAAATGCCTGGCACCAGTAATTGCATACTGCAGACAAAGAGGAATTCAAATATATCCATACCTGGACAACTGTCTCATCCAAGCAGAAAGAAAAGACATTCTCATACAACATCTGACTTTTGTGAAGCATCTACTAAATTGTCTGGGGTACACAGTAAACGAAAAGAAGTCAAAACTAGTACCCTCACAAAAAATGACATTCCTGGGTGCCAGCTTGGACACAATGGCCCAGAAGGCTTATCTTACACCAGACAAGCAATTACAACTGACTCAATATTTCAAGACAGTGGCAACAAAGACCCAATTAACTGCAAGAAAAATTCTGCAGGCTTTGGGCTTCATGGCATCTTGCATTCTGATAATACCATTTGCAAAACTACATATGAGGAAATTACAATGGTTCCTAAAAAGTGTATGGTCTCAACACAGCCACAGCTTGGACACAGTGATATCTCTCATTCCCTGCCTACAACAGGAATTTCTATGGTGGGCACAGGCATGTCACCTCAACAAGGGTCCGCCTTTCACCTTGCCCCCACCCAGGCAAACTATCACAACAGATGCTTCAGACTATGCCTGGGGGGCTCACATGGCAGGGCAATGCATTCAAGGCCTATGGACTGCAGAACAAAGAAAACTGCACATAAACCAAAAAGAGATGCTAGCTGTACAGAAAGCGCTGACAGCCTTCAAGGATTTACTACAACCTGGACAACTGGCAATAAAGACGGACAACACCACAGTAATGTGGTACATAAACAAGGGGGCACACATTCCTACCCTCTTTACAGGCAAGCAATAATCTTATGGAACACAACACTGACCTACCAAGTCCAGTTACAAGCTCACTTCCTGCCAGGACAGAAAAACACATTGGCAGACGACCTAAGCAGAAACATCAAAGATCCCCACGAGTGGAAGCTAGACCCACAAATATTTGCAATGATAATTCAAAGATGGGGCCTACCAAATATAGATCTGTTTGCCAGTCCTCAAAACTACAAACTGACAAAATTCTGTACAAGGACATTCCACCAACAAGCTTGGAAAGTGGATGCCCTCTCCTTCAGTTGGAAAAACCTGACAGCATATGCCTTTCCACCATTACCTCTTCTCACAAAGGTTCTTTTGAAAGTCAAAAAGGAGAAACCTCGAATGATTCTCATAGCCCCAGACTGGCCACGCCAGCACTGGTACCCACTATTGAAGAATATGGCTCACAGTCCACCATGGATATTGCCTCAAATACCTCATTTGCTCACACAGCAGGACAAGCAGATTCCACACAGCCAGATCAAAACCTTAAACCTGGCTGCATGGCAGATCATTTAAGCAGCCAACCAGCCCCTCTTTCACAAGCAGTACTGGATGTTATTCTAGAAGCCAGGAGGCCAAGCACCAGGAAGGCTTACTCGGACAAATGGAAAAGGTTTTCAGCTTGGAACCAAGCTAAAGGCCTGGATACAACTCAGCCTCATATGCCTCACATTCTGCAGTATTTAGCTGAGATGTTGCATAAAGGACTTTCCTTCTCCTCTTTTAAAATCCATGCTTCAGCTATTTCAGCTCACTACGACACTAATCCACCTTTATTTTCAAATCCACTCCTAAGGCAGTTCCTCAGAGGGGCAAAAAACATTAGACCACCTAGAAGAGCTCCTACACCTACATGGGACCTCAACTTTAATCTGGAAAAACTAACATTACCTCCCTTTGAACCAGCTTTTTCTGCAGACCTTCAGTTCCTGTCTTGGAAGACTGCCCTGCTCCTGCCAATAACTTCTGCTAGGAGAGTTTCAGAATTACAGGCACTTATGGCAGTGGAACCTTTCCTCATTTTTCATCAGGGCAGAGTTTCCCTATGAACTAATCCTTCCTTCATGCCTAAGGTGGTTTCCAGCGTAGCTTTAAATCAAACCATCCATCTACCCACTTTCTTCCCCAACCCACAGAACAAAGGGGAGAGACTCCTACATTCCTTGGACATTCACAGGCAGCTTCGATATTACTTGGATAAAACTAAAGCTTTCAGAAAAACTGACCAGCTCTTTGTTTCCTATGCTACAGCTTCTCAAGGGAGGGCCATTTCCAAGCAAACCATTTCTAAATGGATAGGCCATTGCATACGATTCTGCTATACCCATCATCGGAAACCAGTTCCTCCTACCATTAGATCCCACTCTACCAGAGCAACATCTACCTCTACAGCCTTTCTCAGGGGGGTTCCTACCAAGGAAATTTTAGAAGCTGCAACTTGGAGTTCTGTACACACCTTCACCAAACATTATCACCTACCTCTTTATTCCAAGTCCAGGGCAGGCTTCGCCACTGCAGTTCTGCAGGGACTCATTGCCTCCTCTAACCCTCTATAATGCCTCCACCCTACCTTAGCTTTGGGACTCAACCCAAGTGGAATGACTGCAGCAGGGTAACACGATGAACATAGTACAGTTTTGTACCTACCATAAATGTAGATGTTCGAGTGTTCACCCTGCTGCAGTCCAGTTTACCCT
This sequence comes from Protopterus annectens, assembly GCF_019279795.1. Lineage (NCBI taxonomy): Eukaryota > Metazoa > Chordata > Ceratodontiformes > Protopteridae > Protopterus > Protopterus annectens. The sequence goes on from NC_056741.1 coordinate 588,083,859, forward strand.
CCCTCCAACCCCTCTGATCTACTGGCTAAACCTATGCTATGCCTTACTGATGTGTTTGCTTGTAGCTGAAGGGTTTTTGTGTCTGTACAGTGTTCTCACTTTTTGGTACTGATTTGGATCACCCTTTTGGGGGCACCTGACATCTGGGGCAAGAAAAACTGAAGAAAATAGCGTCGGTTGCAGTATATGTACCCCTGGCGCACTGACGTCAGGGATGAGGCGACAGCAACCGACGTCGGACCAAGACTTTGGAAATCCGGCCGACTGAGGGACCGCCTGACTACAGGATAACCCCAAGTGTAATGACTGCAGCAGGGTGAACACTCGAACATCTACATTTATGGAGGGTACAAAACTGTACTTTATCCCTTGGGAAGCTCTCCTTTGTAGTACAGTAGCGAGTTCTGTAATAAACGTAGTACAGTTGCAGTAATCATCGATGTTTGAGTAGGGGTGCTGCTGTAGTATGGGCTTCCACCTTTCCTTTCCTTTTTTTTTTTTTTTTTTGCAGAGAGATTTGCATTCACTGTCCTTTGTGGGCAGAGATTAGGAGACTTTCACTGCTCTTTGTAGGCAGAGGGTAGGAAGAGGCAAGGTAGGTTTTGTGCTTCTAATGTTGGTGCACCTCTGTGTCTCCACAGGGGGTCTCCAGCATTTGGCCTTCAGGTGATACTGCATGCAACCTACGTAAAATTCTTTGTAGCGGAGAAACAGCTTTTTAGGTGTCCAGGAGCTTTACAGACTAGAGTTAGGCTCCCTTTATTTTTTTATTCCTTATGACAGTGCACTCTTGCTGGTGACTGTCGAGCTGTAAAGGTACTGAAGAGTGCATGAGCTGGTCTCCTTTTTTAGCTGTGCTTCAACAAATGTCTCAGGCTGTAAGGACATGCAAGCTTCACACTGAGAATGTCCAAAAACTCAGGAAGTCAGATTGGAAGATAATTAACTGCCTAAGGCTAAATGTTCTTCATGTTTCACTGTTGCAGTCATTACATTTGGGTAATCTGCTGGCAGGTTGCCCTCAGTCGGCCTGAATTCCAAAGTCTTGGGTCCTGTGTTGGTTGCTGTCTCCTCTTCCATGATGTCAGGTCGTCAGGGGTACAAAACAAGCAGCCAATGCCTTTTTCTTTAGTCTTTCTTGCTGCGCGGTGCCCGAAGCAGTATCATTTTTCAAGTGTCGGTCGGCCGACTCCTGAAATATTCGAGTTTAAGTTTCAGAACCGAAGTCTTCACTAAAGCTAAGTACCAATTTGGGGAAACTTTTTTCTTGCTCCATACCAATGTCAGAAAAAGTTAATAATTGTATTACTTGTGGGAAGCAAATACCTCATAAGGATTACCATTTATACTGTGTTCCTTGCCTAGGCCTTGATCACAACGTGCCTGGCTGTCTGTTTTGTGCTAGATTTAACCAACGCACTATTAAGCGTCTGTATAGTTTTGCCTCAAAGTATTTTGGAAACTGATTTAACTACCCAGAAATGTCGTCAGATAGCAATCCAACTACCGGAGTTCATAAAAAAACGCAAAGAAAAGGACAGAGACAGACAGTCAAGGTCCAAAACTGATGACGAAGCTTCTCCTAAGTCAGTCGCCAGTACTCAGTGAGGTGCTTTTGCAGCCCCGGATACCCACTACTTTTGAGTCTAAGGCCTCTACCGACACCCATGTGGAGTCCGGCATGCCGCAAGATATTCAAAGTATTGGACCTATGGATGTATCTCCCTTGGATGGGTCCGGAGCCGCTGAGCAGGCACCAGCTTCTGAGGGTGTATTCAGGCCTCAACATTTTTATATCAAACCGACAACAGCTGCAAAACCGAAGACAAAAGCAACTTCTAAAACTAAAAAACCGACACATAAGCCACGTGCACAGGCCTCTATGCCTAAAAAACAGATGATCAAAATGGCTGAAGACCTAATTACTTTGATCAGGGGTTCCCATCCTCCTCCAGATAAGAGGCCTAGGCAAGACACTGACTATGAATCTTCAGATCAGGTTTCTATTTCTTCTGATTCCTCCTCTGATCAGGAATGATCTATTCCTCCCTATGAGGATTCTGATGCAGAGGAGTCTATACCATCTGCATCACCTCTTGAGGATTATTCATTTGGAGAAACCTTGCATACTTTGAGGGAGCATTTTCACTGGGAGAGTCAAGATTTCTCAGAATCAAAAAAGAGGCTCTGGGATTTCCTCCTCCTTCCTCAGCATAGGCCTTTAGCCATACCCCCTGTTTTAGATATTGTGGATGATGTTTTTTCAGAGTCAAGCTTGACCCCTGACTCCTTACCTCCGGCTTCCAGCAAACCTGACAGTTATTACAAGGTCCCTGACTCGCACAAATTTTTATTTAGAAACCCTGCTGCTGATCCTGAAACTATTTCATAGGGTCCAAAGGGAGTTAAGGCCTCAACAGCAAAAAATCCTACCCCCCCTGACAGAGATTCAAGGGCACTGGATAGATGGGGAAAAAAGGTTTATACGTCTGCAACCTTGGCAATTAGGGCCTTAAACTGCCAGTTTCATATGCTCAAGTATCAACAACATGTTATGGGATTGCTGAAACAGAAAATGATGTTGATTTTCTGAATGTGCAGAAAATAAAGAATTGCAGGAATTATTGCATGCAGCTGAACAAGTTGGAAAGCATACTTTGCAATGTGGTTTTGATGGGGCGCTTCTACCTCCAAATCTGGAGGAGATAAAGCGCAAAACTACAGAAAACAGTCCCAATGACTTTTCTCTACCTTCACCAAGCACTTATCTTTTGGCAGCACCCTTAGGGGGAATATTAGCACTTTTTGCTCAAAATTGGCAGTTAATAACCCAGGACAAGTGGGTGATAAACATTGTATCACAGGGATACAGATTCCATTTCCATTCTCTGCCAATGGCAAGCGGTTGGCCAGGTCTGCCAAAAAATCAATGGGCAGAGGCACAGAAACAGGTTACATCTATCATGGATATGGGGGCCATTCAGCCAGTACCAGAACTGGAAAAAGGGCAAGGTTTTTACTCAAGACTGTTCTTGATACCCAGAAAGGACAAGGCCTGGCGGCCAATACTGGATTTATCGATTTTGAACACATACCCATTCCAAAATTCAAAATGCTGACTTTGCAGCAGCTTCTGCCCATGCTGGGCAAGAGTGCTTGGCTGGTGACATTAGACCTAAAAGAGGCATACCTGCATTTCCCAATAAGGCCATTGTGCAGAAGATACCTCAGATTCAAGCCTGGCTTTTAATGCATTACCAATTCTCTGCACTGCCCTTTGGCTTATCTACTGTGCCCAGGGTCTTTACAAAGTGCCTGGCACCAGTAATTGCATTTTGCAGACAAAGAAGTATTCACATATATCCTTACTTGGATGACTGTCTCATTCAAGCAGAGAACAAGGACATTCTTCTTCAACACATGGCGTTTGTGAAAACGCTTCTAACATGCCTAGGGTACACAATAAACGAAAAGAAATCACAACTGGTACCTCCTCAAAAGATAACATTCCTGGGTACAAGCTTGAATACAACTGCCCAGATGACTTGCCTCACGCCAGACAAGCAAAGGCAACTGACTACTTACTTCAAACTGATGGCAACAAAAACCCAGTTATCTGCAAGACAAATTCTGCAGGCTTTGGGCTTCATAGCATCCTGCATCCTACTGATTCCATATGCAAGACTGCGTGTGAGGAAACTTCAATGGTACCTAAAAAGGTTATGGAGTCAACATTGTCACAGTCTGGAAATAATGATTCCTCTCATTCCCTGCCTACAACAGGAGTTTCTATGGTGGGCAAAGGCATGTCACCAAAATATGAGACGGGCCTTCACTCTACCCCCTGCCAGCCAAACCTTAACAACAGACTCATCAGATTATGCCTGGGGGGCCCACATGGCGGGAAGATGCATTCAGGGCATATGGACCCCAAAACAAATGCATCTACATATCAACCAGAAAGAGATGCTAGCTGTTCAAAATGCCCTGACAGCCTTCAAGGACTTGCTTCATCCAGGACAACTACTGATAAAGACTGACAACACCACGGTCATGTGGTATATAAACAAGCAGGAGGGCACGCACTCATACCCCCTTTGCAGATTAGCCATGGCACTGTGGGACACAGCTTTGACTTACCAAATACATCTTCAAGCTCTGTTCCTGCCAGGAAAGCAAAATACTCTGGCAGACTATTTAAGCAGAAACCTTATGGCTCCTCACGAGTGGAAACTAGATCCACAAGTCTTCAGCACGATAACAAAGAAATGGGGGAGCCCAGACATAGATCTATTTGCCTCCTCTCAAAATTATCAATTGAAAAGATTCTGCACAAGGACTTATCACAGACAAGCATGGAAAGTGGACGCCCTATCCTTCAGTTGGAAAAACACATCAGTTTACGCCTTTCCTCCACTGCCTCTTCTTCCCAAGGTCCTCCTAAAAGTCAGACAAGAGAAACCAAAGATGATACTAATTGCCCCGGACTGGCCCCGCCAATACTGGTATCCAGTCCTAAGGAACTTGTTTTTATACCCAGCTTGGACCTTACCTCAAAGACCTCAACTGCTGTCCCAGCAAAACAATCAGATCCTGCACAATCAACTCCAGATACTGAACCTGGCAGCATGGCTGATCATGTAGATATACAAGCAACACCTCTCAGTAAAGCTGTGATGGATGTCATTCTGGAAGCCAGAAGGCCTTGTACTAGAAAATCTTATGCTGATAAATGGAAGAGATTCTGTGCTTGGAATCAAGCACAAGGAACTGATACAGCAGAACCAAATATTCTTCAGATATTACAGTACTTAACTGAGATGCTTGACAAAGGCCTATCTTTCTCATCAATTAAAATCCTTGCCTCTGCCATTACGGCTCATTACAATACAGAGCCACCAATCTTTTTATCATCCTTTACTAAAGCAGTATCTTAGAGGAGCCAAAAATTTAAGGCCTTCTAGAAGATCACCAATACCTGCATGGGACCTGAATTATGTGTTGGAAAAGCTCACCCTGCCTCCATTTGAACCAGCTGCTACTGCCGATATAAAATTCTTATCATGGAAAACAGCTCTGCTACTAGCAATTACTTCAGCAAGAAGAGTCTCAGAGCTACAGGCCCTCATGGCTGTGGAGACTTTTATCATATTTTACCCAGATAGGGTGTCTCTGAGGACAAATCCAACATTTATGCCTAAGATGGTTTCCAGTGTGGCTCTCAACCAAACTATTCATGTGCCAACCTTTTATCCAAATCCGCAGAACAAGGGGAAGAGAATTCTGCATTCCTTGGGCGTACACAGACAGCTAAGATTCTACTTGAGCAGGACTAAAGCTCTAAGAAAAACTGAGCAATTACTAGTGACATATGCTGCAGGATCAGAAGGAAATGCTATTTCAAAGCAGACTATTTCGAAGTGGATAAGCCACTGCATTCGTTTCTGCTACTTACACCATGGTAAACCTGTGCCCAAGGGCATTAGGTCTCATTCCACCAGAGCTGCAGCTACTTCAGCAGCCTTTCTCAGAGGAGTACCAACCAAAGACATTCTAGTAGAGGCTGCTACTTGGAGTTCTGTTCACACCTTTACAAAACATTATCATTTGCCTCTCTACTCAAGTCCAGGGCAGGCTTTGCCACTGCAGATGTTCATTGTGCATACAGCTGCAGTAATCACAGATGGGTTTTCAGCCGTCAGGCGGTCCCTCGGTCAGCCGAATTCCAAAGTCTTGGTCCAAGGCCGGTTGTCGTCGCTTACTCTTCTGACGTCAGGAAGGCCAGAGTATATAAGACACAGCCGACGCCATGTTCTTAAGTCTTTTTTGCCGCGCGGTGCCCAAAGCAGAAGCAGTTCGCAAGTGCCGTTCGGCCAGCTCCTGAATTACGAAAACATTGGAACCGAAGTCTTCTTTAAAGCTAAGTACCCCGTTGGGGAAACTTTTCTTGCCTCAGACCGATGTCAGAAAAAGTTAATAATTGTATTTCTTGTGGGAAGCAAATACCGCATAAGGATTTCCATTCCCTTTGCATACCTAGTTTGGGCCCAGACCACAACGTCTCGGGCTGTCGCTTTTGCGCTACCTTCAATAAACGCACTATCAAGCGTCGGGCGGAGTTCGCCCAACATTACTTTGGTAAAGCTTTTGATTATAAAATGTCGTCGGACACTCCGACTACCGTTTTGTCCAAAAAACACAAGGAAAAGGACCGACACGCGAGACCCGCGGTCCCCGCCGACACCACGCCAAAACAGGCTACACGTGGTCCGGTTCTCAGCGAGATGCCTTTGCAGTCCCTGACTACCGACGACACTCCTTTGGCGGTGTCCTCTGTATCCGAGACCACTGGGTCCTCGGCCCTTTCCCAGACTAGAACCGAAGCCCCTGCTAATGTCGAGCCTACTAATGTGGACAGGTCCACATCCACCCATGGTGTATTTAGGCCTTCATCTTCTTTTTCAATAAAGGCTTTTAATAAATCCAAAGCAGCCAGGCATACCACGAGGCCTGTTGCACAGGGCCCATCTCCTGGACCCATGCCTAAGAAACAGATGCTTAAAATGGCTGAGGATTTAATTACTCTTATCAGAGGTTCTCAGCCCCCTCCTGACAAGAGACCCAGAGTGGAGGAAGAATCTCCCTCTTCTGATCAGGGATCCATTTTATCAGAACATTCTGATGCAGAGGAACACTCTTACTCCCCTTTTGAGGATTCGGATGCTGAACAGTCCATTCCTTCTGTATCACCTCCTGAGGATTTTTCTTTTGGGGAAACCTTGCACACTTTGAGGGAACACTTCCATTGGGAAGGCCAAGACTTTTCAGATTCCAAGAAAAGACTTAGGGAATTTCTTTGGTTACCTCAGCACAGACCTCTGGCTATACCCCCTGTTTTGGATGTACTGGATGATGTCTATTCGGAGGCTTGCCTTAACCCTGATTCTCTGCCTCCTGCACCAGTAAAACCTGATAGGTATTACAGAGTACCCAGCTCTCGCCAATTTCTCTACAAAGGCCATAATGCTGACCCTGAAACCATTTCACAAGGCCCCAAGGGATTAAAGGCCTCCACTGCCAAGAATCCTCTCCCTACAGAAAGGGAATCCAGATCTCTAGAAAGGTGGGGAAAAAAGGTATATACCTCGGCCACCCTAGCCATGAGGGCCTTAAACTGTCAGTTTCATATGATCAAATATCAACAGTACCTGTTATCACAATTAAGGAACAAAATGTCTCAACCTGAACAACCAGATGTAAAAGAGTTACAGGATATGATGCATAGCGCGGAGCAAGTGGGTAAACACACCTTACAATGTGGTTATGATGCCCTAGAGGCTTCCAGTAGAGCAGCTGCTACAGGATCAGTTATTCGCAGACATGCCTGGCTTAGGGAACAAAATTTACCTGATCAAGTCAAAGCTAAACTTCTTGATGCTCCTTTACAAAAGGATGTACTATTTGGTACTAATGCTGAGGAGATACTACGGAAAATGGAAGAAAAAGCCAAATCTATGCAAACTGTCAAGGCTTTCTTACAGGTCCAACCACCACGTTGTAGCAGAAATTGGCCTTCAAAAAACTGGTCCTTTCCAGCCACTGACAAGCCCCAAAGAGGTAGATACAGACGCACAAGGGGCAGAGGGCAATCACAAGGATCATATAGAGGCAGACCATGGCAATCTCCAGCACCAAGAGGTGGTGAAGACAGTGCACAACAATACAGGAAGCAAACCCAATGACTCCCTCATTTCCATGCCAAGCAAGTCTCAGCTGGCAGCACCTTTGGAGGGAAACTAGCATTATTTGCAAGCAATTGGCATATTGTCACAACAGACAAATGGATACTGGACATTATAAACAGAGGCTACAAATTTCAATTTCACACTCTTCCAAAATGAGAGGCATGCCAAACCTGCCACAAAATCAAAGGGCAGAGGCACAACTGCAAATTTCAAAGCTCCTAAACATGAGAGCTATACAAAAGGTACCTACACACCAACAAGGTCAAGGTTTTTATTCAAGGCTTTTTCTGGTACCAAGAAAAGGAACCGACTGGAGACCCATTTTGGACTTATCCATCCTAAACACATTCCTACTCGTACCAAAATTCAAGATGCTCACATTACAGCAACTTCTTCCCATGCTGGGCAAGGAGTTTTGGCTGGTAACGTTGGACCTCAAGGAGGCATACCTGCATGTCCCAATCGGACAAAGCTGCAGAAGATACCTCAGATTTCTTGCAGGTTCAATCCACTATCAATTCTCTGCATTGCCCTTTGGCTTATCTACTGCACCCAGAGTATTCACAAAGTGCCTGGCATCAGTGATTGCCTACTGCAGACTTCAAGGGATACAAATTTACCCTTATCTGGACGACTGCCTGATCCAAGCGGACAGCAAACGCATACTACTGAAACATCTGGCATATGTGACACGGTTACTGCTTTCTCTGGGATATACCATCAACAAGGAGAAATCAAGGCTAACACCATCTCAGAAAATAACCTTCCTGGGTGCCAACTTGGACACAAACACCCAGATGGCATATCTTACGCCAGAAAAACAAGGGCAACTATCTCAGTACTTCGAAACACTAGCAAAAAGTACCAGGCTTACTGCAAGGAAAATCCTGCAGGCTCTGGGATTCATGGCATCTTGTATTCTTTTAATCCCATGTGCAAAGCTGCATATGAGGAAACTTCAATGGTACCTAAAAAATCTATGGTCTCAACACAGTCACAGTTTGGAAGCAATTATACCAATAATTTCATGTTTGCAAAAGGAATTTCTATGGTGGGCCCAAGCATGTCAAGTAAACACAGGCCTTCCATTCTGCAAGCCTCAAGCAAAACAAGTCATAACCACAGACGCCTCAGATTACGCCTGGGGGGCGCACATGAAGGACAGGTGCATTCAAGGCAGATGGTCCCAAAAGGAAAAGCACCTTCACATCAATCAAAAAGAAATGCTAGCAGTAATAAATGCAATTACAGCTTTCAAGGACTTCCTGCATCCAGGACAATTACTGATAAGAACAGACAACACCACAGTAATGTGATACATAAACAAACAAGGAGGAACACATTCATACCCCTTGTGCAGACTAGCCATGACTCTTTGGAACTTGGCTCTGGAAAAACAAATCGAACTTCAAGCACAGTACTTGCCAGGACTGGAAAATACACTGGCAGACACTCTAAGCAGAAATATGACAGATCCACACGAATGGAAGTTACATCCTCAGGTGTTTACAGAGATAATCCAAGCGTGGGGGAGACCAGACATAAATCTTTTTGCCTCCCACAGGAACCATCAACTGAAAAAGTTTTGTTCAAGGAGCTTTCATCCAAAGGCCTGGAAAGTGGACGCCCTTTCATTCAGTTGGACAGCATGGACAGTTTATGCATTCCCACCTCTGCCTCTTCTGCCCAAAGTGCTTTTGAAAGCAAGAACAGACAAACCGAGGATGATACTGATTGCTCCAGATTGGCCAAGGCAACACTGGTATCCACTCCTGAGGAGCCTAACACATACTCCTCCCTGGTCCCTGCCTCTAATGCCTCTTCTACTGACTCAGAACAGCTACAAAACTCTTCACAGTCAGCTGAAAACACTCAACCTCGCTGCATGGAAAATTCCTTGACACCACAACAGTCCCTACTCTCAAAGGAGGTGCAGGATGTCATTTTGGAGGCCAGAAGACCATCTACTAGAAAAGCTTACTCCATAAAATGGAAGCGGTTTTGCTGTTGGAATGAGAAAAGAGGCCAGGACCCTAGAAAATTGAACTTGCCTCAGGTTTTACAGTACCTAGCTGAATTGCTGAACAGTGGACTTTCATTTTCTTCCATAAAAATACATGCCTCAGCCATTTCTGCAGAATTCAACACGGATCCTCCTTTATTCTCTCACCCACTCTTACGACAGTTCCTCAGAGGGGCTAAGAATATAAGACCTCCAAGGAAGCAACCAATACCAGCCTGGGACCTTAACTACATACTAGAAAAATTAACATTGCCTCCCTTTGAACCTGCTGCCTCAACAGATCTGCAATATTTGTCCTGGAAAACAGCTTTCCTTCTGGCCATCACTTCAGCTCGTAGGGTTTCTGAACTACATGCCCTCATGGCGGTGCAGCCCTTCCTCATCTTCCATCAGGACAGGGTTTCCCTTCGTACCAACCCATCTTTTATGCCAAAAGTGGTATCCAGGGTAGCCTTAAATCAAGCCATACACCTACCTACCTTTTATCCTAACCCTCAAAACAAAGGGGAAAGGCTGCTTCACTCTTTAGACATCCATAGGCAGCTACGTTACTATTTGGACAGAACAAAGTCCTTCAGGAAATCAGAACAACTTTTTGTGTCCTATGCCGTAGGGGTGCAAGGAAAACCAGTAACCAAACAGACCATTTCCAAGTGGATTGGCCACTGCATAGGGTTTTGTTATTCCTATCATGGGAAATCTGTCCCTACTGGAATCAGATCTCACTCCACCAGGGCCACAGCCACCTCTACAGCCTTCCTCAGAGGTGTTCCTACTAAGGATATTTTGGAGGCAGCCACTTGGAGTTCTGTACATACCTTCACAAAACACTACCACCTGCCCTTATATTCCAGGACAAGAGCAGGCTTTGCCACTGCTGTTTTGCAGGGCATTCTGGCTCAACCCAGTTCCTCATAGTACCTACCACCCTATGCATAGCTTTGGGACTCTACCCATCTGTGATTACTGCAGCTGTATGCACGATGAACATAGTACAGTTTTGTACCTACCATAAATGTAGATGTTCGAGTGCTAATACAGCTGCAGTACAGGTTTCCCTCCCTCCTTCCCCACTTGGTAAAGGCACGGGGCCTAACAACCTCTTCATACCACCTGACTGGGTTATCCTGCTATGTTTTATTTGCTTGCTTACTCTGATTTTGCATTACATTGCATTGCTTGCTTATGTAGATAAGCCTTTTTTATGTATTGCCTTCCTTTTGGGGGCACCTGACATCTGGGGCAAGAAAGATTGAAGAACATGGCGTCGGCTGTGTCTTATATACTCTGGCCTTCCTGACGTCAGAAGAGTAAGCGACGACAACCGACGCCGGACCAAGACTTTGGAATTCGGCCGACCGAGGGACCGCCTGACGGCTGAAAACCCATCTGTGATTACTGCAGCTGTATTAGCACTCGAACATCTACATTTATGGTAGGTACAAAACTGTACTTTCTGCAGGGCCTTATAGCCGCACCTAACACTGTTTAACTCCAGCCTCCCACCCATAGCTTTGGGATTCTACCCAAATGTAATGACTGCAACAGTGAAACACGAAGAACAATAGTACAGTTGTGTTGTTGTTGTATCTTTCGGCTTTTCCCGGTTAGGGGTTGCCACAGCAGAACTCTGGTCCGCTAATGATTGGCAGTAGATTTTTATGTACCGAGTTGCCAGCCCTGACGTACAACCTTCAACGAAGGTACGCCCACTCACGCATGTCTTCACACAGAAGACGCTTTAGCAGAGAATCAAACAGGACAACGTCTTATGGTGAGGCGACAACGCTAGTACAGTTGTGTACATTTACCATAAATGTAGATGTTCGAGTGTATTCACTGTTGCAGTCCAGGTTACCCATCCGCCACCCCCCTTTCATTCTGGAGTTTATCTTTCCTTCTCTGTCTTCTACAACCTATGTGTTGTATTTGCTTGTAGATGAAGGTAAAGTTTATATTGATGCATTATATATACCTTTGCTACCTTTTTGGGGACACCTGACATCTGGGGCAAGAAAAACTAAAGAAAATGGCGTCTGCTGCTTGTTTTGTACCCCGACGACCTGACGTCACAGAAAAGGAGACAGCAACCGACGCAGGATCCAAGACTTTGGAATTCAGGCCGACTGAGGGCAACCTGTCAGCAGATTACCCAAATGTAATGACTGCAACAGTGAATACACTCGAACATCTACATTTGTGGTAAGTGTACACAACTGTACTTTCCAATGAGTAGTGAATTGTAATGCATCATTGACCCACCTCAAAACACCTGTGGTTATGGTGAGCATGTTAGCTCATTTGCTGTCTTCTTGGTTTCATGTTGTGAGATTACCTTCCTTTTTTCTGGCTGGAGTGCGAGTGGTTAAAGTACATTTGTTGGCAATTGTCCAGTTCAAAAACTGAAGGGCGCACACTAGCTTTCTGGTTACAGCTCAGTTTTCAGCTGACATCCTTGGCTTATAAAGCAGGCTGACATCTGGTAAAGGGGATGACTGCACTACTTTTTAAATGTTATGTGATTCCTCTTCATTCTGAGTATACAGCAGCAATGATCCTGTTCATTGAAATATCTGTGATTATGATGAGTACCCTCAACAATTTTCTGTTATGTATGTGTCTTTCTTGCCATTTTTCATCTTTGTTTTCTTTCACCAATGCTACTGAGAGTAGCAATGCTTCCTAGCAGGTGTTTAGGGAAGCAGGAAGGGATTATGCTTTGTTTACCCAGTCTGCATAGGACATTTCCACCGTTTCCCTTGAAAACATGCTACTAGGGTAGTGTTTTTTTTTCCTTTCCATTAGTAGACCTATTCAACAGATTTCTTCATGCTAAGCTGTTCTCTTGTCATCAACTTCATAACGAAATTCTGAATCTCAGAATCAAATGTTTCATAATTTGTATTTTTTTTCCTGCTGGAGTAACTGCATTGCAAACAGGCTGTAGAAATGGAATTTAATGTCTGAAAACATTGTTTCCCGGAACAGATTGTTTCTTAAACACAAATGAAGGACTTATGTGACACAGAAATTTTTTTAAGAGTTGCCTTTAAACTTCAGTAATTTGTTGTCTTTCTTTTTGAATTTAGGCTGGAACATTTTCACATTTATCTGAGTTTGCACCACCTCCTACACCTACAGTTGACCATCTTGTTGCTTCAAATCCATTTGAAGATGACTTTGTTTCTCATAAAGGTGTATCATCAAACCCATTCTTTAACAACCCAGGTGCTTATGGAAACTTTCGTATGCAAGGTGGTGGCATGCCTGCACAGATGCCTTCAAGTTACGGGGGTGGTCATCAGCTGATACGAAGACAAGCATCTTTCCCACAAGGCCAGATGGGTCCTGCCTTTGGTTTGCCACAGAACCAGAACTTTGGGCAGCCTGGAAATGTGAATTTTCCCAGCCAATCATTTAATCAACCAATGGGTCAGAGTTTCAGCCCACCTGCAGGGCAAATGATACCAGGGCATGTTGGCACCTACAGTCCAATGATGTCCCCAAACATGGGTCCTCCTGGCAGAAGTGAGCTGGGGCCCGTTTCTGGGCCGACTATGAATTTGAGCAGTGGACCACCTGTTGGACATCGGTTTACCCAGTCGGGGAGTCCTTTCAACCAGGCCTCAATGCAGCGTTCAGACCAAAACATGCCTAGCATGTCTCAAAGCACAAGTCCATTCCCTGATCCTGAGCACAGTTTCCCAACAGGTGAGGAGAATGGAAAAAATCTCAGTACCTCAGGGAGCACTTTTAGTCAGGAGCAGCATTCCAACTCTCCAAATGCTGTAAATGGCAGCCAACAGAACTTCAACCAAAATAGCATACCTCCAAACAGCAGCACACCTGAAGCCAGTGCTCTGGCCCCACCCAGCAAAAATCCTGGTAATTCTCATCAAGTGTACCCCTGTGGAGCTTGTCAGAATGAGGTCAGTGACGATCAGGATGCTATCTTATGTGAGACATCCTGCCAAAAGTGGTTTCACAGGGAATGCACTGGCATGACAGAGAATGCGTATAGTTTGCTTACTAGTGAAGCATCAGCAGTGTGGGCTTGTGATTACTGTCTAAAGACAAAAGAGATCCAGTCTGTGTACATGCGGAAGGCTATGGGACAGCCAGTGGCCGCTAGTGATGGTTGATGTATGCAGGCAAGATAAAGCACATGTTTTGCATCTGTTTGTTGACAAAGAATATGATGACTGAAGATGCTGCAGTAATTTATCATTGCTATAATATTTACAACATTTTTTGTGTTGTGTTTTTATTAAGTAAAACATTTATGTAAGTTAAATGAATATTTGGATAGTGGTAAATTCCACTATAGAAATTGCATAAATTAGGTCTTGCTCAACTTTCAATGTGCTGCACAAACAAGTTAATAAACTTGTTAGGCACAAGAGTTCATCTTTCTTGCCTCTTGGGCACAAGAGTTCATCTTTCTTGCCTCCAAACTGGGCAAGTCCTGTTTACTAATGTCTTTATTGACTATATAAGGAAGTCAAGATTGGTTTAAGTGTATACTTAAAAATTTTGCAGTTCTGTCTGAATTTCTTGGTGTGGCCACTAGCCCTGCAGCCACTGGACTGATGCATTTCTTTTAGCTTAATATTGACATGCCTTTGTACAATATGCGGTAGAATAACATGTTGCGTTTTTGTATTTACTTGTGAAGAATGAAACAAATATGTTGTTAAATGTTTTATTTGTAAGAGGCATCCGTTTTACACTTTAAACTTCAAATTCTTTAGTTGTATTTTAATAATTTGAGTGCGGTACTGAATCGTGTGTTAACTTTATGCTCAGTGGAAACTGTTGATTTAAAGGGAGCACTGTTTTATATGGATTTGCATGAAAAAATACAAATGTGCTCAAAGATGACACAGAACTTTTCAGAAATTAATGGTTCTAGATGTCTTCAGCTTGCTTCGACCTAGCCTCTGTAGTTTAATTATCTGGGCCACAGTTTTCCCTCCTAGCTCTAATATCTGTCTTTGTGTTTCTGGAGTGCAGTTGGGAGAGTGTTAGAAATGACTGCCAAGGTTTTCCATTATGTACTGAAAGGGTGTTGCATAGAAACCTCAGAATTTAGCCCAGAACACAGTGATTGATTGCATACTGAAAGAAACCCCACTTTTAGTTGAACCTTTAATACAGACTGTATCACGGAAGGGCTTGTTTTAACTGAAGCAGAGATTCTGCCACTATTTCCTGTTTGTGTATGTGCATGTGTGTATGTGTAAACATGTGCATGCACGCACACAAAATCTTTTCTCAGTTGTTTAGAAACGTCAGACTTCCCTTTCTGGAGAGCCATCATACAGGCAGCTATCAAGGATTTTTTTGGACAGAGCCCTAGCCTTGTCCCCTAGAGCCTGATGTTGAACATTGTGTCACGAACGGGACATTTTCCCATGCACATTCCTATGAAGACTGCTGTCACTAACTTGCAAAGCCAAGCTTACATCCCTGGTCCTGAGGCTGCTGTTGTCATGCATGCCTCCTGTTATACAAGAGCAATTCTGGCTAAACAAGACCATAGTTTGCCTACCCCAGATGGGTGAGCAGACATAAGCCCTATCCCCGTCTTCCGCAGACTAGTTCTAGCAAGTCGTCATTTCATATCTGGGTATATGGGTAGTTATCCGGGCTTCATCTGTGTATTCCACAGAGCTAGGTTGAGATTCTACTGCTGTTAATATGGGAAAATTCAGATTGCCGTTGGGTAACAGAATGTGTTGAGTTTTAGTATTTTGTTGTGTTGCTAGCAGGGTGTTTATGGCATTTTACCTAGGGATGTACTAGCTGAATTCTCTAAAAACAGAAATCCACTTTGTTTTAATGTAATATTTGTACTTTACAAAATGTCTGTCGGTGCAGTCTACTGCTTTGTCTTTTCTCTTCCTAGACTTGAAGCAAGTTTTGCCCTGGCTGAATACTAGTTTCCCTTGACACACTCCTTGAAATGAATGTGCGAAAAAAAAGTTTCTAAATAAAACTGAGGGGATGAGCAACATAACTTGAGCTTACAATGTGAATGTAACTAATTGGCTGTGATACAAACGGAAATAAAAATACTTGATATAATTTATTTTCTTAAAACACTGGTTTCCATCTTTGCAGCGATTAGTTGGTCATCTCTTTGCTGTCTGTGCAAACAGGGATTTTATACTTCATTTGTCTGTGCTGCACAAAAGAATGAAATAAGTCTAAGAAAACCATAGTCTTGAGCTACTTTTCCAAAGACCTTCACTCCAGAAAGAAAGAGAAAGAACATGAGAATGAGAGTTGCTTCTTTTTGGCATATAGGAGGAATAACCGGAACAGTTATGAAAGCTGTGGTTGTAGATTTTGCTGACTAGTCATATAAGTGAAAACAGTACATATTCAAAACTAGCATTTAAGCAGAAACGACAAACATCATTAGAAAAGTGTCTGTGTGTTTATTTTTAAAGGAGCCGAATTTCAGCTTACTAGCTAAATCATTAAAAATGCTTTGATTCATCAGAAGAGTAAATGCCCAAAGAACTACTAAATTACCTCACTCTGCATTAGCCAATACAGCAGGAACAGAAGCATTAACATTGTCATGTAGTAACTTCAGGTTGAAATTGTTTTTCTGTTAACCACCACTCCCTCCCTTCCAAGTTAGATATCTTATCAGAGGATATGTTTTTAAAACTTGAACTACATTTTTAAGTTCCTACTTTTGTTTTGTCTGATCACCTGCATCTCCCTAGATGTGCGGGTTAAGTCCTAGACCAGGCAAAGTCCTAGACCAGGCAATCAAACTCAGGTGCAAATATAAATGGTGTCCATTAGAATAGTTGCCAGTAAGGAAGTAAAATATTGTTGAAAAAAATGTTAAAGGCAAGAGTTATACCCCTACCTTCCAGCAAATTTTGATTTTAAGGTATAGATTATTTGATGTATCTGAGGGATATGAAGCTAGAGCTGTGAGCTGAATCCTCACAAAAATACTGCTTTTCATTTTGGACTGCTGTTCTATTTTTTATGTATTCATACAGTAGAACATTTGTTTTCACAGTTTGTGATTTCTTGTGTTTACTGTTTTTTTTAATATAAAAATGATTCTGTTAAATGTTCTTGTACCTGAAAATGTACACATGTTTGAAGAAGTAACATTTTCATAATGACCTTGATAGTGCATTGCACACAGGACTGTCTTGATTACAGATCACCAGTCCTGCTGAACATTTGCTATAAAACTGAATTTTATTACACTCGGTGCTGTCTATACCATTTATCTCAATGGCCACATAGCTCTGGTACATCTTTGACTCTGTTTTAATAAAAACAAATAAAGCAAGCATTTTTATTTTGCTGGTTCTTTTGTAGTGTTCAGTGAAAAACCTGTACTATGAGTGAAGTCCAGGTAACTTGCTTCTGATACAAATATATTGATACAGATTCTTTTAATTTAGTGGAATATGTTTATCATGTTGATTACTGCTGCAGTAGCCTTAGCTATATGAGTTATATCCTGCCAAGGATATAAAAGCCAGCCAGCTTCCAAAGCTTCAGGGCACCTTCATGCACCCAAACTGTCAGGCAGCTCGACCGGAGCTGACTGAAACAAAAGTTTGGGTACAGAGCTCTTCAGAGCTTTACTGATGCCACAGAGTACACTCCTCTGAGGTTTTCAAGGATTGACAGTAGGCTTGTGCTGTTCCATTGATGGCCAGATAAATTCCCTTTGGGGAGGGAACTTCCATTTAATATTTTTACTTATTATTTATACTATCCTTTTCAGTAAAGTTGCTTTAAAGCCAAGAGTTTTTATTTTAACAGATTGTCACAAAACTGTACTGTACTTTTAAATAGAAAGTCTCTTTATCTTGTCAGTTTAAAAGTTTTTAAACATAACTGAAAAACATTTTTTTCTGTTGAGAAATTGTATTTATTTTACTTTGTGTGGCTGTCATGGTGTTTTAAAGGGTGAAAAAGTAACTTTTTAAAAACTTAGCATTTGCTGCTTGTTTTCCTTGGGAAAGAAGAAGCACCATTTTCAGCTTAACCATGGAACAGACTGTCTCACAGTTGGTCCTTCTTCCAGCCACAAAAACAGAGTTAAGCAAATGGCCATTACCACCACAGCAGGCTAGCAATTTGTCTCAGCCATAGGTGGGTGACTGCTGCAACCATTTATTGTTCAGTACACCAGTCATCGTTTACCCTGACTCCCTTTAATGTAGCAACTACCGCCACTATGGACATTATGGGAGATGTCCTTTCATGTCACTGTTGCAGTATTCTTTACAATAGAGGTCCCCTGCCTCGGGCATTCTGACATCCGGCTAGTGTACCACAGCCTTTAGGTTGTAATGGGTATGCTGTACATCACACATATGCTCCCTGTGCACGAAATAGGGCATAAAGATGTCCTCCGGACATACCATCCTCAGGTCTTCTTTGCCACTAGTCCGAATGCATTTTCGATCATCAGTCTGAATGCTCGTTCATCTGCTAGTTACCAAACCGCTTTCAGATAAGTGCCCCACAGTTTTATTTTCTTATCTTTGTTTTACCTTGTTCTGGTTGTTGGCTTTCAGAAAGGGGAAATGCCAGTGTGGAAGACAGATTCCCCATAAAGATTGTCACGAGCAGTGTTTGTTTTGTTTAGGTGCTTCCCACGACCATATGTGTTGTGAGATTTTCCAAGCTTTCATTCCTAAGATGTTGTGTAGTCTGTTATCTTCCCTAGCTATTTACTTAGAAAACCAGTAACTTAAACTGTTGGATAGAGACACTATGGAAGGATCTTCCTGGCACGAGGGTCAGACGTCTGCGAAGAAAAAGACAAAGAAAGCTCAGCTGGATTCTTCACTGGACATCTCTCTTGAGGCTAGTGAAAGCCCGGAGGATCATCTGGTTTTCTTGTTGAATTTCTCTGCCAGGATTGCTTCAATGGCCGGCATGGATACGACTTCATGCACGTCCATGGAAGCCTTGCAGACCATCCTGGATGTACAGGAGGAACCGTGGCTGATAATTACCGAAGACCCTAGAGGTGTTACTCTGATATTAGTGAAGGAAGAGGTTTCAGCTACAGTAATTGTCTTCGGGGGACAGAGCCTCCTAATATGTTTAAAGCTGATGTCCGTCTCAAAAAGAAGCATTTCTCCTGCTCATGAAGATCCTCCAGAGTTAATGGCAAAACTTCATTCAAGGCCTGTTTAATGCCTTTTTGGCTGTAAAGCTTCCACAGGAGGTTTCTGTTCCTGCTTCTCCCTGGTCTTCTACCCTGTTAAGAGACCTAGGGGCAGGATTCCTGTGATGCAGATTCTGATGGAGTCCTTGAGTTAATCTGATCTTCCTGGATTATGCTTCTGAGGAAGAAGAGTATCCTTCCTGACTGTCCTGTAGAGGATATTTCTTTTGGTGACACTATTTCTAGAATCATGGAGTTTTTCAAATGGGACTGTGTTCAGGTGTCTGATGCTCAGAAAAGGTACCATGAACTTATGCATATGGAGTCATCTAGGGCATCTGCTGTTCCTTCTGTTCTTGCTGCCTTGCTAGATGCATTTTCCACTGCTTTTCAGGCTGCTGATTCCCAACCCCCTGCTCAAAAAAAAAAAAAAATGATAGGTTTTAAAAAGTAGAACTTGAAACACTGAAATCCTCTACCAACTAATAAAACAGTTGGTGTAAAATAAATATAGTTGAAGTAGCAAACAAACACCAACTGTACCACAGCTAGGAAGTTTATTATAAAACAGGTAAGCGCTTTCAGGAATGTGCCCCTTGAAGTGGCACATCCCTGAAAGCACTTACCTGTTTTATAATAAACTTCCTAGCTGTGGTACAGTTGGTGTTTGTTTGCTACTTCAATTAGGTTTTAAAAAGTGCCTAATAACTGCAAGTTTTTTTTATGTGGCCCTCTGCTGACCCTTCTGTGGCATCAGTTGCCTCTGATATTGTTGCCTTCCATTAAGTTGCTTCCCTCTGAAAATAGCAGAACCATGGAGGCTTGGTAAGAAAGTGTACACTTCTGCTACCCTGGCCTTTAGAGCTGTGAAATATCAGACACACATGACTAGATATGTTTGGTCTCAGGCCTGTCAGGCTATTTCATTTCTTTGTGATTCTGAGGGGAAGGCCTCTGCCCTATCCTTGCTTGGGGCATCTTCCCAAGTTGCTTGCCATTCCATTAAATGCAGCTGTGATTCAGCTGATGCTTCATCTACGGCTGCTGCTTTTGGATCTGTTTTGAGGAGGTATTCCTGGCTCAGACTTTAACCTTTGCCTGATGATATCAAGGCTAAACTGACGGTTGCTCCTCTGGATAATAAGCATTTGTTTGGTGCTGTTACTGCAGAGTTATTTTAAGTCCCTGCAAGAAAAGGGTTATGCCTTACAGGATTTGAAGCGTATTTTTGTTTCACCTGTTCCCAAATTTCAAAGGAATTACCCTAACAAGCCTGCCTTTGATCCTAGACAGTCTCTCCCTCCCCAAAGGTAAAAAGGGTGGTAGAAGGGCTCCCTTTCTAAGTCTACCCAAACTCCTTTTACTTAGAAGCTTCCTTTGCCTGACAAACCAGGTGCTGTCTGACTGTCCTTGCTTTGTTCTTCTCCGTCACATTCCTCTTTCTCTGCGTTTTCCCTGTCCCTTCTTATTTCGTTAAAAGGTGCCCAAGACTCCTCAGTTCTTTCCTTAATGCGCCAGGATTATTACATGGTTTGGAAACCCCCCCCCCCCTTTTCTGGGCATTCATCGGCCTCAGGAACAGCTGCCCTTATTTCAAGAGGTGCTTCATGTCCTGTTGGCTTAAGGAAGAATTCAAGAAGTTCCAACTCCTCAGAGGGGGGAAGGGGTTGTACTCCAGGATGTTCAGGTGCCTTCTTTCTTGGGGACCAAGGAGACCCATCTTTTACCAGCTAAACACCTTTCTGAAGGTCCCTTCCTTTCAGATGCTATCCCTTCACACCTTGTTTCCTCTGTTACTTCCTCAGGATTTTCTAGTTTCCCTGGATCTCAAGGATGCTTATCTACACATTTCCATTCATCCCCTTTTCAGGACATTTTTATGTTTCTCTGCTTTGCTCTTTGGCCTCTGTACTGCCCCAAGGGTCCTCACCAAATGCCTTACTCCTGTGATTGCTTTTTGCAGGTCGAGAAGGCTACAGATCTTTCCTTACCTGGATGACCTGCTCATTCAGGCCTACTTTTCAGAGATTTTACTTCTGCATCTCCTCTTTGCTATTTTACTCCTGCAGAGCCTGGAGTTTACCGTAAATTTCCAAAAATCCTTCCTGACTCCTGGTGTCCAAAGTCAGTTTGGCTTCAACATTCCTTTAACTTTTCTAGTCCCTCCTCTTCCATGCCTCAAGCTGGAAATTCAGTGGTGGATTCATCAATTGCCCCTCAACCCAGGGCTTCCTTTTCAACCTTCAATCCCCTCTAAAGAACTTTTCACCTATGTCTCAAATGTGAGATAGGGAGCCTCCTTTGGTCCTTTGAAAGCGCAGGGCCTTTGGTCTCCTCGACAAAAGAATGATGGCATCAGTGTCAAAGAGATGAGAGCTCTTCTTTTGGCCCTTCAGGCTTTTCATTCTCTTTTCTGTCGTAGGCCCCTCAAGATTCTCACAGAGACAATTCCACAGTGATGTAAGGGGGGGGGCAAGGTCTTATTTCCTGTGCCGCTTAGCCCTTCAGGTTTGGGATCTAGCAATCCAGTATCAGGTGACCCTTCAGGCAGTTTACATTCTCCTGGATCAGAACATAGTGGCATATTCTCTGAGCAGGTCCATAACACAATCGCATGAGAGGATGCTTCACAGGGATGTGTTTCTGGACATTGTCCACCAATGGGTCATTCCCGAAGTAGATCGATTTGCTTCCTCTTTGAACAGACAGCTTCCTCTATTTTACATCAGATTCTTGTGTCCTCTGGCCTGGAAGGTGGATGTCTTCTCCCTTTCTTGGAAAGGAATTTTTTTTATGCCTTCCCACCCCTTCCTTTCATTCTGAAGGTGTCCTGTTCAAGATATAACAGGATGTCCCCAAAATCTTGCTGGTGACTTCCTTTTGGCCCAGACAGCACTGGTTCCCTCCTTTTCTGCATTTAGCCAAGGGCAGTCATCACAAGTTGCCTCACATGGTGGGCCTACTCGCACAAGACTTGGGGTCTCTCATCTATTCTCAGCTGTCCAATCTTCAACTGACATTGTAGGTGATGACCCCCCTTCAGACACCTTTTTTTCTAGGGAAATGCTTCGTGCCTTGCAGGAGGCCAGGAAACACACTACTTGAAAATCTTGTTTGTCCAAATGGAATAGATTTTCTGTTTGGTGTCTTTCTTGTAACCTGGATCCACTTATTGTAGATGTTCCATTAGTCTTCTCTCGTGTGTGTGAATTTCTCAATGCTGGGTTGGCATATTCTTCTGGTAAGGCCCACCTATCAGCTATTTCTGCTTGTCTGCCTTTGTCTTCCCCTTTGCCTCTAGATTTGAAGCCAAACAGTTTCTTAAAAATGTCCTTTACATTTGGCCTCCCAGGAAGCCTGTTCTTCCTTGGACCTTTAATTTTGTTTTAGAAACGTTTACTCAGACTCCTTTTGAGCCTGCTGTTTCAGCCTACTTACAGCATTGTTCCTGGAAGACGGTTATTCTTTTGGCCCTTTCTTCTGCCCTAGGGGTGTCTGAGCTGCAAGCACTTATGGTTGTTCCTCTGTCTAGTTTTTCATAAGGACAAGGTGTCCCTTCATACTAATCCTTTTATGCCCAGGGTGGTTAATGAGTTGTCTCTTAATCAGTCTATTCATTTGCCCACTTTTTCCCTTCTCCACAATCTGCTAGTGAAAAGGTTTTGCACACCACACCTTTGATTTGAATAGGCAACTTGGATGTTATTCGGATAAGACTAAAGCTTTTTATAAATCTGAGCAGCTTTTTTATTTTCATCCTAGGTCATTAGGTTTGGCTGTTTCCAAGCAAATAATTTCTTCTTGGATATCTAAAGCCATTTCATTTTGCTATTCTTTTCATGGGAAGAGCCTTTCTTCTTCTGTTAAGGCTCATTCTACTAGGGCTGTGGCCTCTTCTGGTGCTTTTTTCAAGGGTTTGGATACTAATTCTATTCTTGAGGCAGTTACCAGGATTTCTGTGCATACATTTACCAAACACTATAAGTTGGATGTAATTTCTAGGACCATAGCTGGTTTAGCCAGGTCCATTCTACATGGCTTCTTAGAGGACTCTGCTGGCCCTTCCTATTCCCAGTCTTCTTCCTGAGCTATTGTACTTTTCCTATTGTAAAGAATACTGCAACAGTGATTGGTAAGACACAGTACAGTTGTGTAAAATCGTACCATAACAATAGATGTTCTTCTCTTCCTTGTTACAGTATTTGCTCACTCCCTCCTCCCCTTGTCCTTTTTTCTTCTGGATATGTCTGTTACCTGATAATATCCTTAGGCTGTTGTTCCTTGTGGGGCTTTTAAGTTCTGAGGATGGTATGTCTGGACATCACGAAAGAAGAAAAATGCCAAAAACTGCTTGAGCCACCGATATTAGCAACAAAATTTTATTAGTCCACCAGGAACACGACTAAAACCACATAAACGCTTTAAAACAGAATTGCGTTTTCGTCTTGACAAACCGACTTCTTCAGATACCCTTCAATAAACAAGTCCACCTTTTATACATAGTTTGAAATTCCTTATCCAATCAAAAAATTTTAAATTAAAAATTAATTAGTATACTTTAAAACTATCAACCTTCCACATAATCTAAAAACCTTTTTCAAAGAATGCATAGATGTTATGACAACTTCTCAAACAATTTAATATTATTAAATATTAGTAAAAATTCCAAAAGTCCATATTTATTATTATAAAATACTTTGGGATTTAATTATAAAAGAAAACAGTTTATATAAATACTTTGTGTTAATATAGCCTGCCATCTGCTGGTTAAAATGGGAAAATACATCTCATAACTTCATATTATTCCTGCTTTCAGTTTTAAAAGTGGCATAATTGAAATAAAATCATTAAGACTAGGGAAATTTGTTGCATCAAGGGAAATCTGCCACCATAATTCCCTGAATTCCAATTTTTCCTCCCATAGTCCACCCCTTACATCTTTTTTAACCTGTTCTAAAACCATAAAATGGAATTTAGCATCTGGACAAACCAAGGTGTGCTTATACAAAGCATTGGTCTCTTTTTTTTATAGCTATTTCATATTTGTGTTCATATATCCTCCTTTTTAGGACTCTCTCAGTTTTTCCCACATAAAAAGCATTACATTTTGAACATAAACTTAAGTATACCACACCTTTGGTTTCACAATTATAGTAGTCCACACTTACAATCCATTTCTGTCTACTTTCTAAAAAAACTTTTTCTTTATCAATTATATTACTGCAATACACACAGTGTCCGCATTTAAAGGTACCCTTCCTGACCTTATTAAATCTTTGTGGGCCTTTATTTTCCAACATATTTTTAAATGAAAATGAGTTCTTATATACTACTTCAACATTTTTACTTATTTTTTTCTGATCTAAATCAGTTAAATTAATAAATTTAGACCATTCCCTTTCAACAACTTTTCTTGTAACCTTGTTGTTGAAAGCATTATATTCAAGAACCAGGGCATGCCTGAAATCAATCTCTTTAATGGTGGGGGTATTACAAATAGGTATATTATCTTCACCGAAGGTAATATTTGATTTCGTATTACCTAAAATAGGTTTGAATCTACCTTCTCTCCCTTGGAGAACTTCGTCTTGTATTCTCCTGATAAATTCTTGGGGGTAGCCCCTTTCCAAAAACATTTTATTTAATAAATTACACTCTTCTTTGAAATCAATTTCTGACGTAGTCATTCGGCTACCCCGAACATATTGTCCCTTCACTATGTTCTTTTTACAACAATAGGTATGGGCACTTTGATAATGTAGGTAAGAATTACAAAAGGTAGATTTCCTAAATATTTTAGATTCGAGCCTATATTTTCCCTTATATATTTCCACATCTAAAAATTGAAGTTTCTCAGTGGATACATGAAAAGTAAATTTCAAAAATTGAGTTGTTCCTTCCAGATATAGTTTAAATTCCTCTAGTTGTTCAACACCCCCAGACCATAAGATAACTACATCATCCAAGAATCTTCGATATAGTTTCCAACAAGAACAAAATTTAGAATCCAGAATATAAAGCTCCTCCCACTTAGCCAAAACCAAATTCGCATAAGTGGGGGCACAGGCAGCCCCCATAGCGACATTCTTGGTCTGTTTATAAAATTCACCACAAAACTTCAAAAAATTATTTTGGAGAACCAAATCCATTAAAGCCCCACATACAATTTTGTCATTGTGACTAAGTATTTCACCCTGGAATACAACATCTTCAAACATTCCCATTCCTTCTTTATGTGGAATACTTGAAAATAAATCCACAATGTCAATAGTCACAAATAATAAATTGTCACATACAACATCATTATTAAATGTATCGAGAAGGTCTCATGAATCTTTTATAATTGTTTCTTTGTTAATCCACACATTTTTCAATTTATTATCTACAAACTTAGCCAAACTGTGCGTTTTAGATCCACTAGCAGAGACAATAGGCCTTAATGGGGGGTCAATTTCATTTTCATGGATCTTCGGAATTCCGAAGATAGAAGGAACTCTTGGCTTATCAACTTTTAAAAAATCAAAAGTTATTTTATCAAATAAACCTTCAAAAAACATGTCTTTCAAACAGATATCTATTTTATTTTATAAGCAATGTTAATTTCATTGATACACACGTTGGTATAACCTTCTTCATTAAATAAAATTAATTCATTTTTCCTTCATATAATATGTTATCCATAATAACTATTCCACCCCCTTTGTCAGGTTTCATTATTCTAACTTTATAATTGTCTCAAAGTTTGTAGGATATCCATTTCATTCTTATTTAGGTTTGGCTGAAAACCAAACCTACCATGTCTTTTTCTTAATTCTTTTTTCCATGGTTTTTTCCAGGTTAATCAATTGTGGGTGGAGCGGGGGGTTAAATATACCCTTTCTCTTGAATTCTTGATTCCCTGTATCCACCTCAGGAGTTATTAATAAATTTAAATTAATTTTTCTAAGGAATAATTTTATGTCTAATATTGACTGAGTTAGATCTCCCTTTTTATAGGGTATAAATTTGAACCCCTTCGCAAGCAGGCTAAAATGTTCTTTTTCTATATTATCAATGAAATTATAAATACTAAAATCATTAAAGGTGTACTTAACACCATCCACCAAAATATCATTACTAACTGAACTATTACTAGGTGGGGGCGATAATGGTGTAGTCACCATATTTAATATTTCCCCCTCCCCCTTCTCACCCCTCTCCATGAAAAATTTCTTTCTTGATATCCCGATTTATTCATTAGTCTCTCTGATCTACGTAGAGGGGGAAATTCTTCTTCATTAAAGCCTTCTTCGTGTAACTGATTAGTATCATCAGGCCTTCCCTGTATATCATTGGCCATGTTATTTCCATAAAGTCTTTTTAGGAAGACAGGACCCCGGGGTCTAGGGTACACCGTACCCTTTTTATATTCTTCTGTATCCCTTTCTCATTTTTTAAGTTTTCTTTGTATAGTTTCTCTACATTTCTCATCAATTTCTCCCCTGATTTTAAAATATTTATCCTTCTCTTCCTTTATTGTAAATATCAAGTCTTCCTTTATACATTGATCTAATTCATTAATTTCTTTCTGTAAAGCAACCTGTGTCCTACTGTTTTCCTTTATTATAAGTGTCAATATATCTAGGCCGCAATTATTAAACAATTATATTAACTCTTTGTGAAAAACTGTTCCTTCAAGGACATTATTAGGGTATTTAAACAGCTTTAGTCCTTTTGGGACAATACTCCTGCTAATACATTCATTAAGATATTAATTTTCAATTTCTAATATCCTAAATTTTAACATGAGTTTATATAAATTGTCCAATTTGACTCTATAAGAGTCAGCTACAACTGGTGGCCCATTAAAAACATTTTGCTTAAAGGAATATTTTTGTAGTAACCAGTCCTTGGTTTCTTTAAAACATAAGTCAGTCTCGTTATTCCAACAAACAGTGCCTGAAGTCTTCTTGGTAGAGAAAATGGTCTTTTGACCTGCTGGAATAGTCCCACGGGAATCAATGTTAATAACGCTGCCATTTCCATCCTCACGGAGGATTTCTGGTGTATTTACAGCGTTAAAAGAACCCTCGCCTTCATTAATATGATCTTTCGATCCATTTGTATTCTTCCGTTGTTCACGATGAATGCCTAGTCCTCTTATTGCATCCTGGACTTCCGCATTGTGAACACGAACGTTAGTACACAATCCGACCAATGATTGCGTTAAAGGTGTTAGCAGGTCTACCAGCTCAGTAAGTTGACCAATTAATTTCCTGGATTCTCCGATGTCATCCGCCTCTTTTCCTTCTGGAGGGTCCGGTCTCTACATAGCAGCAAACCCAAATGTAAAACAGCCACAAAAAACAAAAATTGGGTATTTGGCACAAGTAAACCACGAAAGAAGAAAAATGCCAAAAACTGCTTGAGCCACCGATATCAGCATCAAAATTTTATTAGTCCACCAGTTCTGAGGATGGTATGTCTGGACATCACCTTTATGCCCTGCACTGTGCAAGGGGAACATACAGGTGACATATGGCATACTCATTACCATCTAAAGGCTTTGGTATACTGAATGTACGTCTGGCTGCCCTAGCAGGGAATCCCTGTTATAGAGAATACTGCAACAGTGAAGAGAAGGACATCTGTTGTTATGGTAAGATTTTACACACCTGTACTTTAGCCATATTCCCTACTGTTGTTGGAGTGCCCTCAGTGGGCAAGAGAGGGCCACTATTGTTGGTTCTGGGAGAGGGAACAGGGAAGTCTTTCTTGTTTTGTCAGAATGTTGTGCCATCCCTAGGGGAGCTGCTCTTGCTACTAATAACATTGATGACTCCATTTTTTCTCCTACTCTTCCTCAAATTTCCTTAGACAGGAGTAGTTTACTGGATCTGGCTGAGGGTTTAATTCTGGTTATTGATCCTTCTTATAAAGGTAGTTTTTGAGAAGAGAAAAAAGGAATATGTCCTTTTCTGAAGAGATTCAAGGTTCTAAATATGGATGACTTCCAAGATGGCTGCACATTGATTAACAACTTCATCTCTCCCAGTTTGAAAACTGAAAATGAGAAACAGCCAGTGATATTGTCCGCTTGAGTAAAATTCAGTTACTGGCTAGTAAGTTCACGGCCTGGATGCTAGCAAAGTAGAAACTAAGAGAGGCTGAAGGAAAATCAACTAGAAAAGGCAAAGAGAAAACACTGACTGGGAAGAATCCTGAAGTTGTTCAGCAAAAAGCAGTTCAAGCTCCATCTCTGGTGCAAGACATGGGTTCCAGTAGTCTAGAGAAAAAATAAATCAAATGTGCCCAGAACTGATTACAGTAAATGAAAAACACTGAAACAGTATAGCAACTCAACAACAAAAGCCTGGAGAAATGGAAGAAGTTTTAAACTGGTATTCAGATGAGCTGATAAAACTACAAAAATCAGAGTTTAAAATAAAGAAAAGGCTGGCTAAGTACGAGATTGCTCAAGAAGAGATGTTTCAAAAAATGTTAGAATTAGAGAATAGAACATGTAGAGGAAAATCTGAGATTTTCTGCTGTACCAGAGAAATTGGAAACGGACTGTATTAGTTTTATGAAGGCACAAATAAGCAACTGGTCTAGTTTTACAGAGCAGGAACTGTTACTTAAAAGGGCACATTATGTGTATATTCTAAATCTGTCCACAAGAAAGTAATCCATACCTTTAGTAGTAAATGTACAAACCTACAAGCAGAAAAAGTTGATCCTGACAAAACTGGCAAAAGGGCAAAGTATTACAAGTTGGAGACAGTAGTGTGTGGAAATGATTATTCATTGTAGGCAGAAGAAAAACACAATTATTCCAGTAATCGGGGAAATGTTGAGAAGCAAGTGTGAGATTCAAACTGCTGTATCCAGCTGTCTTCAGAATATTTTTCCTGGAGGATCAGTCATATGTTCTTCGTGTTTCACTGTTGCAGTCATTACATTTGGGTTATCTGCTTGCAGGTAGCCCTCAGTTGGCCTGATTAACAAAGTCTTGGGTCCTGCATTGGTTGCTGTCCCTTCTTCCATGATGTCAGGTCGTCAGGGGTATAAAACATGCAGCCGACACCATTACATCAGTCTTTCTTGCCGTGCAGTGCCCGAAGCAGAAGCAGTTTGCAAGTGCCGGTCGGCCGACTCCTGAAATTTTAATTTTCGAGTTTCAGAACCAAAGTCTTCAGCTAAAAAAGTACCCCGTTGGGGAAACCTTTTCTTGCTCAAGACTAGCCATGCCAACACTGGTACCCCCCTCCTGCGCAATGTGTCATGATTCTCTCCATGGCACCTGCCTCAGACTCCTTCCCTGCTGTCTCAGCAGGAGAACCAGATTCTGCACCCTCAGCTTCTAACACTGAACCTTGCAGCCTGGCTAATTACTTAATCTCTCCTTTACCATCCCTCAGCAAACCTGTGATGGATATTATTTTTAGAGGCAAGGAGGCCTAGTACTAGAAAATCTTATGCTGAAAAATGGAAAAGATTCTGTGCCTGGAACCAGTCTCAAGGGATGAGTACAGCAGTGCCCAATTTACCTCCGATTTTACAATACTTAACTGAGATGCTTTGCAAGGGACTGTCTTTTTCCTCCATTAAAATCCACGCATCAGCCATTTCAGCTCATTATAACAGAACCACCCCTCTTCTCTCGTCTGCTCAAGCAGTTCCTCAGAGGGGCCAAAAATTGAGACCACCCAGGAGAGCTCCAACCCCAGCCTGGGACCTTAACTTTGTCATGGAGAAACTCATTCTACCTCCTTTCAAGCCAGCTGCTACTGCAGACTTAAAATTTCTTTCTTGGAAAACAGCTTTCCTTTTAGCAATCACTTCAGCTAGAAGGGTAGAATTACAGGCCCTTATGACAGTGGAGCCTTTCATCATCTTTCATGTGGACAGGGTGTCCCTCAGAACCAATCCATCCTTCATGCCCAAGGTGGTATCCAGTGTGGCTCTTAATCAGTCCATTCATTTGCCAACCTTCTTTCCCAATCCACAGAATAAAGTGGAACGGATACTGCATTCCTTAAATGTGCACAGACAACTTAGATTCTACTTGGACAGGACTAAACCTCAAAGGAAAAACTGCTGGTGGCATTTGCTGTAGGGACAGAGAGAAATGCTATTTCAAAGCAAACCATTTCTAAATGGATAAGCCATTGCATTCATTTCTGCTATAAGCATCAAGG
Organism: Protopterus annectens; assembly: GCF_019279795.1. NCBI lineage: Eukaryota > Metazoa > Chordata > Ceratodontiformes > Protopteridae > Protopterus > Protopterus annectens. The sequence continues at coordinate 588,113,979 of NC_056741.1, forward strand.
AAAACCTATCCCCCAGGGGATCTCCACCAGGGCTGCATCTACCTCTGCAGCCTTTCTCAGAGGCGTCCCTACCAGGGACATCCTAGAAACTGCAACCTGGAGTTCTGTACATACTTTCACCAAGCATTATCATTTGCCAATTGTCTCTAAATCCAGAGCTGGCTTTGCCACTGCAGTCTTGCAGGGCATTATAGCTGGCCCTAATGCTGTCTAAATTCCTCCTTCCAACCATAGCTTTGGGAATCTACCAAAATGTAATGACTGCAACAGTGAAACACATAGTACAGTTGTGTACACTTACCATAAATGTAAATGCTCGGGTGTATTCACTGTTGCAGTCCTGGTTACCCTCCCTCCAGCCCCCTAACTTCTTTGACTATACCTCTACGTTTCTTTACTATGCTTAAAAGCCTTTTTGGTGTATTTGCTTTTTTGTTGGAGGTATATCTTTGTACTTCTATATTTAATTTTCCCATTAGGGGGGCACCTGACATCTGGGGCAAGAAAAACTGATATAATGGCGTCTGCTGCATGTTTTATACCCCTGACGACCTGACGTCATGGAAGAAGGGACAGCAACCAACGCAGGACCCAAGACTTTGTTAATCAGGCCGACTGAGAGCTACCTGCAAGCAGATAACCCAAATGTAATGATTGCAACAGTGAATAGACTTGAACATCTACATTTATGGTAAGTGTACACAACTGTACTTTTCTTATGCATAACATGGTAATGAGGAAATGCAAAAGTTTGTCCAGTTAAAAAACAGCCGTCAAGCAAAGGGGTAATAAAAACATACAGAGAGAACTTATCAGTGAAACCTTTTCCACTGTTGCAGAGGAAAATACTTGAGAGACGGGAAAAAGCACATAAGCCGACTAGAAGAAATGAGAGTACCTTGGAACTCACCCAGAATCTGGAGTTGGGAGATGGAGATGACCAGAAAGAAGACCAGCAACATGGAAATCAGTGAATAAATGTGAGACTGCAAAGCATGGATCACATTTATGAAATAAGGCTGTATAAGAATAACTGGTAAGAATAGACTTTTGTTGAGCTGGCTAAACTTGGGGGGAACTGAAAAGCATTTACCTGACTTCATATCATTTAATGTTTGGAAGGACTCTGAGGGGAGGGGAAGAAGAGGGAAAAAGTTAAGTGAAATGTTTTCTGTTCTTAGCAATATTTCTTTGAAACTTTTCACAATATAAACTGCATAGTTAATAATAAACAAGTTTTAGTTCTTGTATATGGTAGTTACTAATATAGATGCCTTTTTTTGTTTTCTCTCTTTTTTGTATTAATAAATGTAGGCATTACACTGCAAAACAGAAGAAAAGCTCAAAAGCATGGCTATAATCTTGGTTTGTTGAGTGAGGAGATGAGCTGTCATAATATATGAAGAGCTGATATGTTTTCCCTTACTTTTGCATAGGTTAATGTCTGGAGTAAGATCCTTAGCTTAATCTAGTAACAAATTAAATGTAAACAAGTAAAAATTAAAACATTGAATATAATGAAAAGTTTTATGTTAGCGATGAATGCTTCAGCTTGTCTTTTAGGTCACAGCAGAGGGTTGTATTTTTTCTCTTACTTTTCCATGGAGACAAGCTGAAAATAGGACAGTCAAAGACAGAACACTAGTTTCTTCAAGGTTAAAAGTTAATGATTTCTGAAAGCATTCAGGTTTCTTTCACATGGGAGGGAGATGAGTATAAAAAGAAAAAATAACTGATTCCACTTATTGTAAGTAGAAGCACAGGCAGTAACATGCTTCAGCATGGTTAACCTCCGTTTTAGGTTAATTATGGCCTGTGTTAGCAGTTGTCTATTTGGCACAAATGTTACTATTAAGAGGGTTAAATTTCATTATTGGAAGATGTACATAGATTTATATGTGTTTGAATTAAGTTAACAGGTTATGCGGGTGCTCTGGGGGGGTGTTTTTTTTGTTTGAGGGTTTTTATTAAAACAAAAGTCTTGTAAAATGTAACATGGGTTGCAATGTTGATTATAAGAACCAAATGTATAAAGGATTAACATGCCAAATATTAATGAGTACATGTCTCACAAAAGCTGAAAATAGACATGTAAAAAAGCTGCCATATACAATAGTTGGGAATAATGACTTTTACCATCATAGTGACACTTTCCGTAATGAAATGTGAATAGTCTCACAAGTATAGACAAAACGCAAAGAATATGTAATGCTACAGGAGAAGCATTTAGAAATGAGCATGTGAATTTGATAAAGAAATGATTTCAGGATGGATATTCTGCAGAATATCAGGTACAGAGTAAGGGAGGCGTACTCGTATTATTTAGTAGAGGAGCTCCAGTAGTGATAAAAGAGGAAAAAATATAATAATGGCTCATTTGTAGTAGGCTACTTGCAAGGAATGAGGATTACAATGGCATGTATTTATATTCTACCTAAAACTGCTATTGTGGAGCTTAAAAATATTGGGAGAAATAATCAACTTTCATCAGGGGTGTTACTTATATATTATGGTGTCTGAAATTTGATTTGCAATAATGAGGGTGTATCTGGTGGGCCTAAAAGGGAAAATACAACAAAAGATGGTAGGTTGCTAAAGTAATTTATGAAAATATTTGGTATGAAAGATGTAAATTTACTAGTAGGAATGCTTAGAGAATTTGTATATTCCCCCAAAGTACAATAATTGGGCTAGACTACTCAGAGATTATATTTCACAGAAACTCCTGCATTTAATTGAGAACTTTGATACATATCCAATAACTATTTCAGATCATGTGCCAGTAATTGTCAAGATAAAAATGCAGTGTAATGAAGTAAATATGATACACTGGCACTTCCCCACCTACCTGTTAAAAGAGAGGAATTTAAGGAATGGGTGGTGGAAATTATCTTTGAGTTATTAGGGAAAAGAGAATGTACTCCAGAAGTTAGAGCTAGTGAATGGAATAAAATTAAAGTTCATAGGTTCATAGGTTTAGGTTCATTCATAGGTTCGTACTAGGCTATCTGCCCAAGGGCATTTATAAGCCTAGCCCATAGTTATTTGGCTTTCGCCACCCCTTTAGTTTGAATAAAACTATGCCTATTATTTTGCTGTACCTCTGTCAAGCAGTGACACTGAAGTAATCCCTGGGGTATATCTGCGATCCCCCATCCATTGGTCAAGATTCCTCTTGAACAAGGCCAGCGAGGTGCTCTGCCTCACATGTACCGGGATTTTGTTCCACAGCATAGGGAGTCTCTGGGTGATGAATCTGTCCCTCCAGCACGTTCTATTAATAACCGTGTCAAGGTTTAAGTCTCCCGCCCTTGTGGTTCTGAGGGATCTAGATTTTTGAGGTGAAGCATATTCATCAAATCAGGGTTTGACATGGCCTTATATGTCAGGCACAGGTCACCTCTGAGCAAGCGGTATGAGACTGAATAGAGCTGGAGTTCTTTCAGTCGGGCAGCATAAGACATATTTTTGAGACCCTTTATCCTTTTGGTGAGGAACTTTTGGGGCCTTTCCAGCTGCTGCAGGTGTCGGGTCAGATACATTCCGAATGGGGCATTGTACTCAATCATAGGTCTAATGAGTGATGAGTACAGGGGACGATGACCTCCCTTGATCTAGATGTGAATCCCTTCATGATCAGGTGGGCAATGTAGAAGGTTTTCCTAACTACTTTAGCAACATGAGTGTCAAACGAAAGGCTACTGTCAACCTGGGTCCCCAGATCCCTGATGACTTCTTCTGTGCTCAGTGGATTGCCACCTATATGGTAGCTAGGGGTAACCTTGTTTTTCCCGAAGGGTATGACTATGCATTTCTTGGCATTTAACTTTAGGCCATGGCTCTGGCACCAGTTATCCATTTCTGTGAGGCCCTTCTGAAGGATATCTGTGTCAGATGTGTTTTCGACTATGGCCCAGTTTGCAGTCATCTGCAAACTTTGTCAGCCATAACCCTCCTGTGTTTGCTTGTACTTCAGAAAAGTAGATGCCGAACAAGAGTGGACCCAGGACTGATCCCTGTGGGACACCACTTGTGACAGGCTTTGAGTCTGACATGGCTCCAGCAACTCTGACCCTGTGGGTTCTGTCACTTAGCCAGTTTGCAACCCATCTTGTGATGTATGGGTTTACATTCAAGCTGATGAGTTTTTCGATGATACCTGAGTGGGGTATCGTGTCGAAGGCCTTTGCCAGGTCAAGGTAGGCTGTATGGACTGCCTTTCCTCATCAATGGCCTTGGTGACTGTCTCGAAAAAGTCAACCAAGTTTAAAAGGCATGATCTGCCTTTGACAAAGCCAAACTGGGTTGGATCCAAAGTCTGCAAGTTCCCTATGTCTTTATTTATGAGTTCCATTATGATCCTCTCCATGGCTTTGCAGATAAGGCTTGTCAAGCTAATGGGACGGTAATTCCCAGGGTCGGTGGAGGCACCGCCCTTGTGAAGTGGGACCACAGTCGCCGTGCGCCACTCCTTGGGTACGTATCCTGAGGTGAGGCTAAGATTAAACAGCTGTCCTAACTGCGGGTTTAATTCCTCATTGAGTTCGTGGAGCACACAGCCGGGGACACCATCCGGTCCCATGGATGCTGTGTTTTTTCTTTGGAGAGAGCAGTTCTCACCTGGGTGTTGGAGATGTTTGGGGGCCTACAATCCTCTGGTATAGATATCTCTCCTTTTGGGGGGGGAGAAGTTTGCACTGAACCTGTCAGCCAGTATGTTGGCAGTGTGTGTAGGTTCAGTAATCTTCACATCATTTTGAACTAATTCTGAGCATATCTGGGAGTTTCCTCCTAGGTTTCTAACATAGCTAAAGAAGGCCTTATGATTGTCTTTTGAGTCCTTGGCGATTTTTCTCTCAAAATTTGCCTTGGATGATTTTATGAGAGCTCTTAGTTTTTACTTATAATGATCAAAGGTGTCTTACCTTTCAAGGATTTTGCTCTATCTTGTAGTAGCTTCCTCCTTTTGTTGTAGAGCTTGTTTATGGCTGGGGTCCACCAGACTGGATGCTTGCCTTTGGTACAAAGAGTCTTAGTTTTGTTTGGGATTGCCTGATCCATGCAGTCCTGTAGGTGCTGGTAGAAGGCATTTGTAAGTGATTCAGCGGTTTGAGTAATGTTTACCACTGGCTCAGGGGCCTTAAAGGAGACCACATTCGTTGTTAGAAGTGTGGAGACGACTTTTGAGAAGTTTTTCACTGTGGTCTTTTTATTTCAGGTGGGGCGGGATGAGGACCTCCAGCGAGATTAGTTTATGATCTGATCTCACCAGTGAGGGGTATACTTCCGGTGTTGAACATTTTGATCCCATGTTCGTGATGATGAGATCAAGTATGTTTTCTCCTCTTGTGGGGATGGTGACTAGTTGTTCCATGGCATTTGAGTTTATGAACTCCAGGAACCTTTGGGCTAGAGTGTTTGGGCTTGAGTAGTGTTCCCAGTCTATATTAGGGTAGTTGAAGTCACCTAGTATGATGGTGTTTGGAGATACATTTATCCCCTCCATTGTTTTCAGGAAGGCCATGTGAGGTTCCTGAGTTTGAGAGGGTGGCCTGTAACATGCTACAAATTGCAGAGCAGTCTTGCCTATGGTTAATTGCACCTGGATGGTCTCAGATGCATCGTGTGTTGCCACCAACCTTGAGGTGTGGGTGTCCTTTATGAATATGGACACCCCCCTTCCTTTCTTGGTGTTGTCCAGATTTTGGGGCTGGAACGCATGATATGAGGTGAAACCTGCTAGTGCTGGGGTGCTCTCAGGAGCCTTGAACCAGGTTTCTGTCACAGCACAGACATCAATGTTCTCCATACTGAGAAGGGCCTCGAGTGCATGCATCTTGAGATTGAGACTTCTGGCATTGAGCAGCATTACCCTTAGTTTTTTTACTTTTTTGTGTTCTAGGGTGGTAGGTTTAGAATTTGAGCCTTGCCTAAAAAGGCACTATGGGGTGGCAAGAGCCTTTGCCAATATCCGGAAGCCTAGGGGTGACAGGTGCAAGCCGTCCCTTGCGAAGCAGCGTGGCTTGTCCAGCATGTCATCCCAGGCAGACAGACATTGGATCCCCTTTGAATGACACCAGAATTTAAGCCAATTATTAAAGCTGATCATCTTATCACTGTATTGTGGCATCATTCTAGGTGAAGGTAGGATACTGCTCAAGGTCAGGGTCATACCTGCCTGGGCTACATAATCAGAGAGCTCCTCAATGTCTCTTTTCATGTAGTCCAAGGAGGTACGTCTCAGGTCGTTGACACCAGCGTGGGCAATGACTGAGTCGTACTTGTACCTGCTGTTGAGAGACCCGAGTGCTTGTGTTATGTGGCGGATCCTAGCGCCCGACAGGCAGCTTACTGTGACCTTCTCCTTACTCAGTCTGGTGAGCGGGACGTCAGTGTGTCTGACTATGGAGTCACCTATGACAAGTATGTTTGGTGTTGTATTTTGCCTTAAGGGCAGTGACTGCTTTGCACACTGATTTTGTTGTTTATGTGTTGTTTGTGTGGTGTATTGAGTTTGCAGTTGCTTGGGTGTCTGCTTTGGAGGCCTCTGCTGTTTAGGTAAATTTTTACTCAGAGCCTCAGAGTATGTCTTAGTGTGTTTATGTGTTTGATTCAGTGGTGTGGTTGAGTTATGTGAGACTGGTATTGTGGTGTGTGTAGTTGCCTTCTCCTCCTGCCTGGTCTTGCCAGTCCTGAGTTGAGAGAGCTCAGCCTCCAGTCTGGCTAAATAGCTGCATCTCTCACAAGTGTTAGTGTTACGTGGGAGGAGGAGAGGGTTGTCCGTGTACATGAGACAATTGTAACATTGTCTCAGAATTCCCAGATTCACCAACTGGGCAGGAGAGGACGCCAGCATCTGACCCTTCGACATGCTAGAAAGAATTATGAGTTGGTATGAGACAGAAAAGTAGTGGGCTTAGCAGGGAAGTGGGCACTCCTGGGGGGTTTTGCTAGTGAGAGATTTGTATAATATAGGAGTGCTTGACCTGCAAAGAGAATGCTTATAAGACAAGTGCTGAGCTTTTTGAGAAGAAAAAGCTATTTGGAACAAGTGCTGCACTTTTTAGTGTAGGTGTAAACTGTTTAGGTTCCTAACAGAGCAGTTCTAAGGGAAAAATTGAAGAACAGACTTTCTGGAGCCAGAAAGAGTTTAACCTTGTTTAACCGGCGCTGCCCGATGCTTTTCTAGTGGCAACTCCACGCTAAAGCACGTTAAAGCGTGCTTGATAGCAGGGGCTGGAAAGAAGCAGGAATAGACCCAAAAGGGAAATAAAACTACAGTTTCAAGTCAGTAACCACCTCTACGGGGGGCAGGGAAGCTGCTCAATGTTAGTCACTGCCACTGATCAACAGAGAGACCCTCCTCCAGCCCAAGCAAAAATGGCCTCACAGAAACTTTCAAACAGTTCAGGAACAGCAAGCCTGTAACTGAACTTTTTTAACTCTCAGAAAAGTGGGAAAAAAGCAAGATTTTTTTTTTTTGTTTTGTTTTTTACAGAGATAGCAGAGGTTCACAAGTAATATCAAGTTATAACAGTGCAGTAAATAACCCCACACAAGAGTGCTAGGTCAAGGACAGAAAATATGCAAGTTTTAAGAAAAAAATGATTTAAAATTAAGTGCAAACAGGAAATTCAGCAAACAGCTTTTGGTTGTGCTCTAAATACAGCTACTAATACAGAAATCAAGTTTAACAAGCCAGAAAATGCTCAAGCTAGGCAGCTATGCAGAAAAACTTAGCAAATAAACAGAGAAAAAATACTTAAAATCTCAAAAGTGGCTCCCTTCTTCTCTCAGCGTTTTTTCCTCTTGGAGGGTGCTTCACCAACAGCCAACAAGCCTGAAAAGATGCCCAAACCACGAGGCAACTGGGTTTTAAGAGAGGAAGATGAAGGAGTTATGGAAATGACCCTGGTGGCCAATAAAACTACAGTTTCAAGTCAGTAACCACCTCTACGGGGGCAGGAAGCTGCTCAATGTTAGTCACTGCCACTGATCAACAGAGAGACCCTCCTCCAGCCCAAGCAAAAATGGCCTCACAGAAACTTTCAAACAGTTCAGGAACAGCAAGCCTGTAACTGAACTTTTTTAACTCTCAGAAAAGTGGGAAAAAAGCAAGATTTTTGTTTTTGTTTGTTTTTTTACAGAGATAGCAGAGGTTCACAAGTAATATCAAGTTATAACAGTGCAGTAAATGACCCCACACAAGAGTGCTAGGTCAAGGACAGAAAATATGCAAGTTTTAAGAAAAAAATGATTTAAAATTAAGTGCAAACAAGAAATTCAGCAAACAGCTTTTAGTTGTGCTCTAAATACAGCTACTAATACAGAAATCAAGTTTAACAAGCCAGAAAATGCTCAAGCTAGGCAGCTATGCAGAAAAACTTAGCAAATAAACAGAGAAAAAATACTTAAAATCTCAAAAGTGGCTCCCTTCTTCTCTCAGCGTTTTTTCCTCTTGGAGGGTGCTTCACCAACAGCCAACAAGCCTGAAAAGACACCCAAACCATGAGGCAACTGGGTTTTAAGAGAGGAAGATGAAGGAGTTATGTAAATGACCCCTGGTGGCCAATAAAACTACAGTTTCAAGTCAGTAACCACCTCTACGGGGGCAGGGAAGCTGCTCAATGTTAGTCACTGCCACTGATCAACAGAGAGACCCTCCTCCAGCCCAAGCAAAAATGGCCTCACAGAAACTTTCAAACAGTTCAGGAACAGCAAGCCTGTAACTGAACTTTTTTAACTCTCAGAAAAGTGGGAAAAAAGCAAGATTTTTTTTTTTGTTTTTGTTTTTTTACAGAGATAGCAGAGGTTCACAATTAATATCAAGTTATAACAGTGCAGTGGAGCTTAAATAGGGTAGAAATAAAAGAAAGAGATCTGTTTAAGAAGTAATAAGAATTATTTAGAGGGTCTGACAAAGGTTAAAGTATTACAAAATAAAAGAAATCTCACAGAACAAGAGGAGATGCAATGCAGAGTGCTAAAGAGAAAATAAGGGAATACCTGGATAATATGTATGAGTTTAGAAAGATTGCTGTTAAGTAACTTGTGTTTTTTCATAATCACTCCAGAGCATGAAAACCTTTGCACAATGACTTGGGCAAGAGAAAGTAGAAGGGGTTATTTCCAAACCTAGGGAGCCTATAACAAGAAAAATACCCACAGAACCTGTAAAGGTATTGAGATATTTCAGAAATTTTGTGAAAATTTATATAAAGCAGAGAAGTGGGGAATTCAGAAAAATAAAAGGAAGTATTTATGGAATACTTAAATATGCCAAGGTTAGATGCAGATGAGGCTCAACAACTAACCGTTAAGATAGGAGGTGATGTATAACCAATCTGCAGGAAAGACTCCTGAAATAGATCTATTCTAGTAGAAGATTGGAAGCTAGAAGTGAAGAAAGCGATAAAGATCTGGAAGTTGAACAGTATTTTAAAAGGTTGGGGGGAACAAACACCCTGGAAAAAGGTGCTGCGGCTGTAATACCAGAGTATATACCCATTTCACTGTCTATAATGGCTAAAAGAATGGCAAATGTGAAGCCAAAACTGATAGATGTGGACCGGTGTTGTTTTATGGAGGGGAGGCAAACCTATGATATTAATAGAACAATAATGATCCAGGGGGAAACAAAATGTAAGAAAATACTGCTGTTATTGGTGGGTCCTGATGCAGAGAAAGCATTTGACAGTAAGCTGGGATTTTGAGTAAGGAAATGGAAGCCTTTGTATTTCCTGATGCAGTAATAAAAATAATGTTAATTAAAAGGATAAATGAGCGATCAAAGGCAAAAATCAAAGTGGGAGGGTTCCTCTTTGATATGTTGCATCTTAACAGAGGAACCAGACAGGGTTCTATTTCCCCCTTGCTGTTTGCGGGGACTCAGCCGTGGTGGTGCAGTGGTTAGCCTTGCCACCTCACAGCAAGAGGTTCTCCGGTTCGATCCTCAGCTGGGGGTGACTTCTGTGTGGAGTCTGCATGTCCTTCCTGTGGTCGTGTGGGTTTCCTCCGGGTGCTCCGGTTTCCTCCCACATCCCAAAGACATGCTGTAGGTGGATTGGATACTCTATAGGCATGAGAGAGTGTGTGTATGTGCCTTCTATGGACGGTTGGGTGCTGGGCTGGCAACTCGACACCGTAAAACTCCACGGCCAATCATGAGTGGACAGGTGATCCGGTGTGGCGACCCCTAACTGGGAAAAGCTGAAAGAAGATTTGCAGGGACTCAGAAATTCAAGGATATAATTGATATAGTGTTCAAGAAAAGCTAGGTTTATTTGCAGTAAAGCAAACAGGCTGATATAGTGACACAGACCCAAGATCAGAAAGGAGTCGCTAGCCTTGGCAAACAGGCCCAAAACAAAAAAAAAAAAAAAAAACAGGCCAAAATCTAATTAAAAAAAAAAAATTGCAAAATTAGTCACAAATCTTGGCAAACAAGCAAAAATCCAACTTGCAAATCTCGTTCCAGGTACCACATGTATTTACTTGGACAAAGACCAATAAAAGAGAGAAAAAACTTAAAACCAAGTTGAGTGCTTTTGTCCCTAGTACTTGGGACTTCAGAAGCCTGATTACAAAGTTCAATTTCCTTTTATAGACCCTTCTTTTCTTCAATTAATCAATTACCTCCAAATTCAAAGTTACATGTGTAAAAATGCAAAACTTAAGCTCTACTTAATGAATGATGAATAGTACAAATAGTAATAATCACTGACAAAATACACTACACCTGAATAAACAGAAAGTTAGAAGATAAAATATACTGTCTGCAATTTTTTAAAAAAAGAATACATACACATTCAGAAATTGTGGACATAGTCCACCAAGTAAACTCTGTATAAAAGATAAAATGTACTGTTTGCAGTTTTAAAAAGAGTACATACACAGCGAGTTCAAAAACTGTAAACATGAATCCAACAGGTAAGCTTGTATAAATGTAAAATGTTAAAAACAGTGTCACAAACTAAGAATACAGAAATCCTAAGTACTTTGTCTAGTGACACCAAACTTTCTCAAGGTGAGTTAAACCTATCCAAAACCAAGTTATTCATCAGCAGTATCAGATTTATAAAAATATATTAACAAAAATTTTCAGAACAAAAGAGAGTATACTGTTCAACTTTTAGATAGTTGTAGACAACTGCATTTTTATCTGGACAGGACAAATTCATTCAGGAAGTCTGATCAATTGTTTGTATCCTTTACCAATATCAGAAAAGGAAAGCCAAGACCACATTAGCCAAATGGTTAACAGATTGCATCTCTTTGTGTCTATGCATCTAAGGGTATAGCTTTGCCCACACAGATGAAAGCACATTCTACCAGATCCATGTCAGCATCCCAAGCTTTTTGGTCTAGAGTCTGAATTGATATTTGTGTAGCAGCTTTGTGGTCAAACTGACGTACCTTTGTATCACACTACAAGCTAAATATTACCTACAGAAATGGAGCAGCCTTTGGTTCTGCAGTGCTCTGGAGTATCCTTCCATTAAGGGTCACCCTAGATTAATGTACCTGGGGACTGTCCCACAGGGTGAGGAACAAATGAAAATAACACCAGATAAAGAAGTTATGTACTCACCCTAATGTTCCATCTGTGTTGTCCATTTTAATTCTTCCTCAACCTTCCCACCCTCCTTTCCCCTGCCAGTGACTATGAAAGACCTGATGGATATGCTTATAGGAACAAAAGTTCCTGTCTGAGCCATGGAACCTTGTCCTTTCTTTTTTTTGTAGTTACCTAATTATGTCTATTTTTGCATATAGTATGCAATATGTTAGCAGCAAACTCAATTTGAGGTAATCTGGGCTAGTGAGGCATTATGGGTAGAGGAGGAGCTCTAGCGTCGGAGCCTAAGCTTTGGAAAGCAACCGAGTTGGATCCAAGGGTCAGAGCTGAAACCCAAACGTTAAGGAAGAATAAAAATGGACAACACAGATGGAACATTATGGTGAGTACATAACTTCTTTTTCTGTGCCTTATGAGTATTCTCAGTGTCTAGTTCACTGCAGGGTACAGGGTGTCCATATTTTTTCCATACTTTGATGAGTTGCTTATCTTTCCAGAGTCTCTTTCAAAGTGTCAGGAATCTGTGTCCTGGATGAGAGAGCTTTTACACAACCTGGGATTTTGAGAAAACATTCAAAAGTCTTGCTTGACTCCGCCTCATAAGATTGTGTTTCTGGTCATCTAGACACCACAGTTCAGAGAGCTTTTCTTCCACATAAGAAATTGATCTATATCTATATTTTTAGAGTTTTCCACTCTTTCAGTGTCTGTGAGGGAGTACCTCAGGATTTTGGGTCTCAAGGCCTGTATGGTTCTCATGATACCCCTGGCAAGACTCCACATGAGAAAGATACAGTGGTACCTGTCTCTTTGTTTCTAGCACAACCACCCTTTGTCTTTTAAAATCCCAGTGCTGGTGTTTTCGGAAGAGAAATCACTTGGTGAAGATGACAGATATCACTAAATTCTCTCTCCATGTTCCAAAGCAGTTCACCACAGACACCTCCGACTTTGCTTGAAGATCAGTTTCAGAAGGGATAAACATGCAAGATGTGTGGGACATCAAGGACATATGCAAGCACATAAATACAAAAGAGATGCTTGATCTGATCAAGGCAGACAGCTCTGAATCATCTTTGGTTCCCAGGACCTCTTCATGTTGTTATAGACAATACTACAGTCCTGGTACGTCAATAAGCAAGGGAGAACTAGGTCATATCCCCTTTACAGACTAGCCATTTTAGTTTAGGATATAGCTTCAAAGCGCATTATCATGCTACAGAGATCATGTATTGTATACCATCAGTGTGTAATTGTGTGGCAGGCAAGATAAGCAGGACAAGGGCAGACTCTCACAAATGGAAACTAGAGCAGGGTGTCTTCTAAGATTTAATTTGTCTTTGAGGAGTTACTCAAGTAGACCTTTTTGCCTTCACTCTGAAAAATCAGCTGGTAAGATTCTTCTTCAGCATTCCATGCAAAAAGGCTTGGAAGACTGGTGTCTTTACTTTTCCCTTCCTTGAACAGGGATGTTTCTTGTATGTTTTTCCACCCTTTCCACTAAAATCCAACGTACATATGAAGATTCAGAAGAAATCCCGCAAAATCATTGTGGTGACTCCCTTCTAGGCCAAGCAACAGTTCTCCTTTCTTTTGAAAATGGACAGGGACATTTACCACAAGCTTTCTCACAGACTGGAGCTACTCACCCAAGAACAAGGGTGTATGATACACCCTGACACCAATCAACTTCAGTTGACTGCATGGATGTTAAGGGTCTTAATTCCTTTTAGGCACCTCTTTACTGAAGATGTGCAGCAGGTACTAATGGAGGCAAGAAAGCCTACTACTAGAAAGTCCTATATTAGCAAGTGGAAAAGTTTTTTTCTAGTTGGTGCCAAAAATGTAACCAGCATCCATTCAGAGCTAGTTGTTCTCTGGTTTTACAATATCTGTTTGAGTTATCCTCCTACAGCCTTTCTTACTCCTCTGTCAAGGTTCATTCATCGGCCATTTCAGTTTGTCTGCCCACGGATCCTCCTTTTTCAGTGTAGTCTCATGTCAAAATGTTTTTGAAAGGGATTTTGCATAAGAGACCTCCAGGAAAACAGTTGGGCCCTCCTCGGGATATTAATATGCTAACACTTGCTCCATTTGAACCAGCTAACTTGGGTGACTTAAAATTTTTAACATGGAAAACACTTTTACTGATTGCTCTGACCTCTGCAAGAATAGTATCCGAGTTGCAAACTGTTATGGTGAGTCAACACTACCTCATTTCCCAAAGAGACTTTTTTTTTTTTTTTTGAGAACTAATCCTTATTTAATGACTAATGTGGTATCCAGGTTACATAATGCAAACGATCCATCTCCCAGATGTTCTTCGTGTTTCACTGTTGCAGTCTACATTTGGGTAATCTGGCAGGTTGCCCTTAGTCGACATGAATAACAAAGTCTTGGGTCCTGCGTCGGTTGCTGTCTCCTCTTCCATGATGTCAGGTCGTCAGGGGTATAAAATATGCAGCCGACGCCATTTTATTCAGTCTTTCTTGCCGCGTGGTGCCTGAAGCAGAAGCAGTTCACAAATGCCAGTCGGCCGACTCCTGAAATTTTTGCATTCGAGTTTCAGAACCAAAGTCTTCAAACTAAAGCCAATTATCCCGTTGGGGAAACTTTTTCTTACTCCTTACCGATGTCAGTAAAAGTTAATAATTGCATTACTTGTGGGAAGCAAATACCTCATAAGGATTTTCATTTATACTGTATTCCTTGCCTAGGCCCAGATCATAACTTGCCTTGCTGTCAGTTTTGTGCTAGATTTAACCAATGCACTATTAAGCGTCTGTATAGATGTCATCGTGTTTCACTGTTGCAGTCATTACACTTGGGTTATCCGCAGGTGACCCGAGTTCCAAAGTCTTGGTCCGGCGTCAGTTGTTGTTGCCTCTTCCCTGACAGTGCGCCAGGGGTATAAAAGTTGCAACCGACGCCATTTTCTTCAGTCTTTTCTTGCCGCGCAGTGCCCGAAGCAAAAGCAGTTTGCAAGTGCCGGTTGGCCGACTCCTGAGATTTTCAAAATTGAATTTCAGAACCGAAGTCTTCAATAAAACTAAGTACCCCATTGGGGAAACTTTTTCTTGCTCCAGACCGATGTCAGTAAAAGTTAATAATTGTATTTCTTGTGGGAAGCAAATACCTCATAAGGACTTTCACTCTTACTGCATTCCTTGCCTAGGCCCTGATCACGACGTTACTAGTTGTCGGTTTTGTGCTAGATTCAATAAATGCACTATTGAACGTCGGTTTGAATTTGCTTTACATTACTTTGGACGAAGATTTAACTATATAATGCCGTCGGATCAGCCGACGACCGGAATATATAAAAAACGCAAAGAAAGAGACAGGCATCTGAGGTCCAAAACCGACGACGAAGCCTCTTCTAGGCCAGTCGCCGGTTCGCCTGTTCTCAGTGAGGTGCTTTTGCAGCCCCTGACACCCGCTACCTCAGAGCCACAGGCCATAACCGACAGCCACGTGGAGGCCCCCAGGCCTGTGGAAACTCAAGGTATTGGGCCTACGGAAACTATGCCCTCAGATGGGTCCGGAGCCACTGAGCAGGCACCGGCTTCTGAGGGCATCTTCAGACTTTCACAACTTACAATTAAGACTACCACAGTAACAAAGTCAAAGACAAGGAAACAAGTGCAGCATTCTCCAGAATAGTCATCCATGCCAAAGAAACAGATGCTAAAAATGTCCGAAGACCTTATTACTTTAATCAGGGGCTTCCATCCCCCTCCTGACAAAAGGCTTAGGCAAGACACTGATTATGATTCTTCTGATCAAGTTTCCATTTCCTCTGATTCTTCTTCTGATCAGGGCTACTCTCTCCCTCCTTATGAGGACTCTGATGCTGAGAGTCCATTCCTTCAGCCTCACCTCCTGAGGATTATTCTTTTGGGGAAACCCTGCACACCATGAGGGAGCATTTCCACTGGGAGAGCCAGGATTACTCGGAATCCAAGAAAAGGCTCAGAGATTTCCTGTTACTGCCTCAGCACAGGCCCCTGGCTATCCCCCCTGTGCTTGATATTGTAGATGATGTCTTTACTTAATCCAGTCTGTCTCCAGTTTCTTTACCCCCTGCACCAGTAAAGCCAGACAGGTACTACAGAGTTCCGGACTCTCATAAATTCCTTTACAAAAACCCCGCTGCAGACCCAGAAACAATTTCTCAGGGTCCTAAAGGGGTTAAAGCTTCCACTGCCAAAAATCCTGTCCCCTCAGATAGGGATTCCAGAGCTCTGGACAGATGGGGGAAAAAAGTTTACACTTATGCTACTTTAGCTGTAAGAGCTTTAAACTATCAGTTTCACATGCTTAAATATCAACAGCATCTCAAGTCATTGTTAAAGCAGAAAATGGTTACAAATACAGAAAGTCCAGACAGTAAAGAAATGCAGGAATTATTGCATGCAGTTGACCAAGTGGGAAAGCATACTCTGCAATGTGGTTTTGATTCATTAGAGGCTTCTTGTAAAGCCGCAGTTACAGGCTTAGTTATTCGAAGACATGCTTGGTTGAAAGAACAAAGTTTTCCTGACCATGTTAAGGCAAAGTTATTGGATGCACCACTACAGCATGATACTTTGGTGTTAAGGCAGAGGAGGTGTTAAAGAAAATGGAGGGTAAAGCAAAGTCAATGCAAACGGTGAGATTTCTTACAGGTTCAACCACCTAGATTTAGCAGAAACTGGCCTTCAAAAAATTGGTCCTTTCCAGTGTCAGACAGGCCACAAAGAGGCACATACAGACACCCAAGAGGCAGATCTCAGCCCCAAGGCTCCTACAGACCTAAGCAATGGGATGCTTCAGCCCCCAAAGGAGGAGAAGACAAATCACAACCTTATAGGAAACAATCACAATGACTTCCCTCTGCAAATGCCAAGCTCTTACCAGTTGATAGAACCCCTAGGGGGAAAGCTAGCACTTTTCTCAAACATTTGGCACATGATCACCCAAGACCAATGGGTGCTGAATATAGTTTCTCAGGGGTACAGGTTCCACTTCCACACGCCTCCAAAACCAAAAGGTATGCCAAACCTGCCACAAAACCAATGGGCAGAGGCACAAAAACAGATTGCTGCTCTTATGGAAATGGGAGCTATTCAAAAAGTTCCACAAGAAGAACAGGGACAAGGATTTTACTCAAGACTTTTCTTAGAACCCAGAAAAGACAAAACTTGGAGACGAATACTGGACCTGTCAATTTTAAATACCTTCCTGGATGTTCCAAAATTCAAAATGTTAACACTACAACAACTTCTGCCCATGCTGGGCAAGGAGGCTTGGCTAGTTACTTTGGATCTCAAGGAGGCATACCTGCACATCCCAATCAGACAATCATGCAGAAGATACCTCAGATTTATAGCAGACTCAATGCATTCCCAATTCTCAGCACTGCCCTTTGGCTTATCTACTGTGCCCAGGGTCTTCACAAAATGCCTGGCTCCAGTAATTGCATTTTGCAGACAAAAAGGAATTCAAATATATCCCTACTTGGATGACTGCCTTATTCAAGCAGAGAGCAAGGACATTCTTCTACAGCACCTGGCGTTTGTAAAAAAAGTTACTAATTTGCCTAGGGTACACAGTAAACGAAAAGAAATCAAAACTAGTGCCCTCTCAAGAGATAATATTCCTGGGTGAAAGCTTAAATACATCTGCCCAGATGGTTTATCTCACGCCAGACAAACAAAGACAACTGACTCATTACTTTCAAATGATGGCAAAAAAGACCCAGCTCCCTGCAAGAAAAATTCTACAGGCCCTGGGTTTCATGGCATCCTGCATACTACTAATTCCATATGCAAAGCTGCATATGAGGAAACTACAATGGTATCTAAAAAGTGTTTGGACTCAGCATTGTCAAAGCCTAGAGACAATCATAACCTTATTCCCCCTGCCTACAACAGGAGTTTCGATGGTGGTCTCAGGCCTGTCACCACAACAAGGGACAGCCTTTCACCTTACCCACAGCCAGGCAGACAATAACAATGAATGCATCGGATTATGCCTGGGGAGCGCATATGGCAGGAAAATGTATTCAGGGCACGTGGCCCAGGGAACAAATGCAGCTTCACATCAATCAAAAAGAGATGCTAGCTGTACAAAATGCCCTGACAGCCTTCAAGGACCTAATACATCCAGGACAACTACTAATAAAGACAGACAATACCACTGTTATGTGGTACATAGGCAAGGGGGCATGCATTCCTACCCCCTATGCAGACAAGCCATGGCTTTGTGGAACACAGCACTGACCTACCAGGTTCATCTGCAAGCACAATTCCTGCCAGGAACAAAAAATACACTGGCAGACGAACTAAGCAGAAATCTCATGGATCCTCATGAATGGAAGCTAAATCCACAAGTGTTCAACATAACAACCGAGTGGGGACGCCCAGACATAGATCTGTTTGCCTCCCCTCACAATTGCCAAATACAGACATTTTGCACAAGGACTTATCACTCTCAAGCATGGAAAGTGGATGCTCTATCATTCAGCTGGAAAAACCTGACAGTTTATGCCTTCCCTCCGATGCCTCTTCTCACCAAAGTACTTCTAAAAGTCAGACTAGAGAGGCCAAAAATTATCCTAAGTGCACCAGACTGGCCACGCCAATCCTAAAAACTCTGTCTCAGGATCCACCTTGGCCTCTTCCTCTAATCCCTCATCTTCTGACACAGCAAAACTATCAGATTCTGCACAGTCAACTCAGTACCTTACACCTGTCAGCATGGCGAATAATGTAGCCACTCAGACTGCAACTCTCTCTCAAGCTGTAATGGATGTAATTTTGGAAGCCAGGAGGCCCAGCACTAGGAAATCTTATGCAGAAAAATGGAAAAGATTATGTGCTTGGAACCAGGCACAAGCACTCAACCCACTGGTCCCTAATATACCTCAGATTTTGTAATACTTGACTGAGATGTTGAACAAAGGCCTATCCTTTTCATCTATTAAAATCCATGCCTCTGCCATTTCAGCTCATTACAGTACGGATCCTCCTATTTTTTCACATCCTCTACTAGACAGTACCTCAGGGGGGCAAAGAATATAAGATCCCCTAGAAGAGCACCAGTACCAACTTGGGACCTCAATTTTGTTTTAGAGAAACTAACATTGCCTCCATTTGAACCAGCCAGCACAGCTGATCTTAAATTCCTGTCATGAAAAACTGCCCTGCCCCTAGCAATAACATCAGCAAAAAGAGTCTCAGAGTTACAGGCATTGATGGCTGTAGAACCTTTCCTCATTTTTCATCGACAGGGTTTCTCTTAAAACAAACCCCACATTCATGCCAAACGTGGTCTCCAATGTGGCCTTAAACCAAACCATTCATTTGCCTACTTTCTACCCAAATCCCCAGAATAAAGGGGAAAAAACTTCTGCACTCTTTGGATATACACAGGCAGCTATGATTTTACTTGGACAAAACAAAAGCTTTCAGAAAAACTGAGCAACTGTTTGTAGCATATGCTGCAGGATCACAAGGAAAGCCTATTACAAAGTAGACAATCTCCAAATGGATAGGACACTGCATCCGCTTCTGTTATGCACAGCATGGCAAAGCTGTGCCTAAGGGCATTAGGCCTCATTCTACCAGAGCAGCAGCCACATCAGCAGCTTTCCTCAGAGGGGTACCAACCAAAGACATTTTAGAAGCTGCAACCTGGAGCTCAGTGCACACCTTTACCAAGCACTACCATCTACCTCTCTACTCCAAATCCAGAGCAGGCTTTGCGACCGCAGTTTTGCAGGGCTTGTTAGCCTCGCCAAATCCAGTCTAGACCCAGCCACCCAAACTCAGCTTTGGGATTCTACCCAAGTGTAATGACTGCAACAGTGAAACACGATGAACATAGTACAGTTGTGTACCTACCATAAATGTAGATGTTCCGAGTGTATTCACTGTTGCAGTCCAGGTTACCCACCCACCAGCCCCCTCTTTGCTGGGACTATTCAGTACTTCTCAACTCTATACAACCTATGTGGTGTATTTGCTTGTAGATGTAAGAAATGTTTATAGTATTATATGCATTGTTATTTGGCATATTTATATCTTTTCAGCCTTCCTATCTGGGGGGCACCTGACATCTGGGGCAAGAAAAAACTGAAGAAAATGGCGTCAGTTGCAACTTTTATACCCCTGGCGCACTGACGTCAGGGAAGAGGCGACAACCGACGCCGGCCAAAGACTTTGGAACTCAGGCCGACTGCGGGTGGATAACCCAAGTGTAATGACTGCAACAGTGAACACACTCGAACATCTACATTTATGGTAGGTACACAACTGTACTTTTTGCTTCTAAATATTTTGGATCAAGATTTAATTATCCTGAAATGTCATCGGTTAGCAATCCGATACTGGAGTTCACAAAAAACGCAAAAAAAAAGACAGACATAGACCATTGAGGTCCAAAACCGATGAAGCTTCTCCTAAGCCAGTCGCCAGTTCGCCGGTACTCAGTGAGGTGCTTTCGTAGCCCCTGATACCTGCTACATTTTAGTCGCAGGCCTCTACCGAGACCCATTCGGAGTCCGGCATGCCGCGAGATTCTCAGAGTATTGAAACCGCAGATGTCTCTCCCTTGGATGGGTCTGGAGCCGCTGAGCAGCACCAGCTTCTGGGGGTGTTTTCAGGCCTCAACATTTTTATATAAAACAGACGCCAGCCTCAAAAACAAGGTCAAAAGCATCTTCTATGTCTAAAAAACGACGCATGAGCCATGTGCTCATGCCCCTATGCCTAAAAACAGATGATCAAAATGGCTGAGGACTTAATTACCTTGATCAGGGGTTCCCAACTCCTCCCTACTAAGAGGCCTAGGCAAGTTACTGATTATGAAATCTTCAGATCAGGTTTCCATTTCTTCTGATCAGGAATTTTCCATTCCACCCTATAAGGATTCTGATGCATAGGAATCCATCCCATCTGCATCTCCTCCTGAGGATTACTCTTTTGGAGAAACTTTGCATACTTTAAGGGAACATTTTCACTGGGAGAGTCAGGACTTCTCTGAATCAAAAAAGAGGCTTAGGGATTTCCTTCTTCTTCCTCAGCATAGGCCTTTGGCTATACCTCCTGTATTAGACATTGTTGATGATGTGTTTTCAGAATCAAGCATGGCTCCTGATTCCCTACCTCTGGCTTCTAGTAAGCCAGACAGATATTACAGGGTTCCTGACTCCCACAAATTTCCTGCTGCTGACCCTGAGACTGTTTCACAGGGTCCCAAGGGTGTTAAGGCCTCTACAGCCAAAAATCCTACCCCCTCTGATAGAGATTCCAGGGCGCTGGATAGATGTGGAAAGAAGGTATGTTCATCGTGTGTGACTGCTGCAGTCATTACACTTGGGTTATCCTGCCATCAGGCGGTTCCCCAGTCGGCCTGAGTTCCAAAGTCTTGGTCCGACGTCGGTTGCTGTCGCTTCTTCCCTGAAGTCAGTGCGCCAGGGGGATATAAGATGCAGCCGACGCCATTTTCTTCAGTCTTTCTTGCCGTGCAGTGCCCGAAGCAGAAGCAGTTCGCCAGTGCCAGTCGGCCGACTCCTGAGATTTTCATTCCGAATCCAGAACCGAAGTCTTCTAAAAAGCTAAGTACCCCATTGGGGAAACTTTTTCTTGCCTCAGACCCGATGTCAGTAAAAGTTAATAATTGTATTTCTTGTGGGAAGCAAATACTTCATAAGGATTTCCACTCCTACTGTATCCCATGCCTAGGCCCAGACCACGACATCATTGGTTGTCGGTTTTGTGCTAGGTTTAACAAGCTCACTATTAAATGTTGGTTTGATTTTGCCCGACATTATTTTGACAGAAAATTTAATTACACCATGCCGTCGGCACTTCCGATGACCGGAATTCATAAAAAGTGCAAGGACAGGCATCCGAGGCCCAAGACTGACGACGAGGCCTCTTCTAGGCCGGTTGCCGGTTCTCCGGTTTTCAGCAAGGTGCCTACGCAGCCCCCAACGACCATTTCAATAGAACCACAGACCGCCTCCGACTCCCACGTGGAGCTGGCTGGGCCTTCGGACGCTCTTGGTATTCAGATTACCGAACTTAATCCTACAGAGGTAACCGAAGTAGCTGAACAATCCACAGCTTCAGAGGGTGTTTTCAGACCTACCCAATTAACCATTAAACCCTCTGTTAGGTCTAAGCCTCCCTTAAAAGCAAAGAAACAGACACAGCAATCTCCAGGGCAGGCTTCCATGCCTAAGAAACAAATGCTAAAAATGGCCGAAGACCTAATCACCCTGATCAGAGGGTCCCATCCCCCTCCAGATAAAAGGCCCAGACAAGATGCAGACTATGAATCTTCAGACCAAGTGTCCATTTCCTCTGACTCATCCTCAGACCTAGGGTATTCCCCCCCCCCTTATGAGGATTCTGATGCTGAGGAATCAATTCCATCAGCCTCTCCACCTGAGGATTACTCCTTTGGGGAGACTTTACATACCATGAGGGAGCATTTCCACTGGGAAGGCCAGGATTACTCAGAATCCAAGAAAAGGCTCACAGACTTCCTTTTATTGCCTCAACACAGACCCCTTGCTGTTCCGCCAGTGTTAGATATTGTGGATGATGTATACACTGAATCCAGCTTAAACCCTGACTCCTTACCGCCAGCCCCAGTTAAGCCAGATAGATATTGCGGAGTCCCTGACTCTCATAAATTTCTATACAAAAGCCCTGTTGCTGACCTTGAAACTATTTCTCAGGAACCCAAAGGGATTAAGGCCTCATCAGCTAAAAACCCAGTCCCCTCTGACAGAGATTCCAGAACATTAGACAGATGGGGCAAGAAAGTTTATACATCTGCAACTTTAGCCATGAGAGCCTTGAATTGCCAGTTTCACATGCTAAAATATCAGCAATTTTTAATGTCTCAGTTGAAACAAAAGATGCTTCCAGATTCAGATCCTCCTAATTTGAAAGAAATGCAGGATTTATTGCATGCAGCTGAACAAGTGGGAAAACATACTTGCAATGTGGTTTTGATTCCTTAGAGGCCTCCTGTAGAGCAGCAGTTACAGGCTCTGTCATTAGAAGGCATGCTTGGTTAAAAGAACATACGCTACCAGATCATGTTAAGGCCAAATTACTGGATGCACCTTTGCAGCGGGATGTGTTGTTTGGAGTTAAGGCAGAGGAGGTATTAAAAAAGATGGAAGATAAGGCAAAATCTATGCAAATGGTCAAAGATTTCTTACAGGTTCAACCTCCTCGTTTTAGCAGAAATTGGCCAACAAAAAATTGGTCCTTTCCAGTCACAGAGACCTCAAAGGGGCAGATATAGATGTCCAAGAGGTAGAGGTCAGACACAAGGCCCTTACAGACCTCAACAATGGAGTACACCAGGCCAGAAAGAAGGGGAAGACAGACCTCAACCTTATAAAAAAACAGTCTCAATGACTTCCCACTACAGCTGCCAAACAGCTCTCTCTATGCAGCCCCATTAAGAGGAAAACTGGCTCTTTTCTGTCACAATTGGCATTGCATCACCAAAGACAAATGGGTTCTCAACATCATATCTCAAGGTTACAGGTTCCACTTCCACACTCTTCCAAGGTTAAAAGGAATGCCAAATCTGCCACCAAATTAATGGGCAGAGGCTCAGAAACAAATTACAGCACTCATGGACATGAGAGCTATTCAAAAGTTACCACCACAAGAGCAAGGACAAGGATTTTACTCAAGACTCTTTCTGGTTCCCAGAAAGGACAAAGCCTGGAGACCCATTCTGGACCTTTCTTCTCTGAACACTTACCTAGATATTCCAAAATTCAAAATGTTGACACTACAGCAGCTTCTTCCCATGCTCGGCAAGAAAGCTTGGCTCGTGACTTTGGACCTCAAAGAGACATACCTGCATGTCCCTATCAGACAAAACTGCAGAAGATACCTCAGATTTCTAGAAGGTTCAATGCACTATCAATTCTCTGCACTGCCCTTTGGCTTATCTACTGCGCCCATGGTCTTCACAAAGTGCCTGGCACCAGTAATTGCATTTTGCAGGCAAAAAGGAATTCAAATTTACCCATACCTGGACGACTGCCTAATCCAAGCAGAGAACAAGGACATTCTTCTAAAGCATCTGGCGTACATAAAAAAAGTTAAGTTGCCTGGGGTACACAGTAAACGAAAATAAATCAAAACTAGTGCCCTCACAACAGATAATATTCCTGGGTGCCAGCTTAAACACAATGGCCCAGATGGCTTATCTCACGCCAGACAAGCAAGGACAACTGATTCAGTATTTTCATTTAATGGCAACAAAGACCCAACTCCCTGCAAGAAAAATTCTGCAGGCCTTGGGCTACATGGCATCTTGCATACTACTAATTCCATATGCCAGACTGCATATGAGGAAACTACAATGGTACCTAAAGAGTGTATGGCCTCAACACTGTCAAAATTTGGAAACAGTTATACCACTAATTCCTTGCCTACAACAGGAGTTTCAATGGTGGGCTCAAGCTTGTCACTTCAACAAGGGACAGCCTTTTACTCAACCCACAGCCAGGCAGACACTGACAACAGATGCATCGGATTATGCCTGGGGAGCACAAATGGCAGGAAAATGTATTCAGGGCCCGCAGAACAACATCTCCACATCAATCAGAAAGAGATGCTAGCTGTACAAAATGCAATTATATCTTTCAAGGACCTGCTACATCCAGGACAACTTCTACTAAAGACAGACAACACCACAGTTATGTGGTACATAAACAAGCAAGGGGGCACACACTCCTACCCCCTCTGCAGACAAGCCATGAACTTGTGGAACACAGCTTTAAACTACCAAGTTCATCTGCAGGGAAAATTCCTGCCAGGAGAGAAAAACACACTGGCAGGCAACCTAAGCAGAAACATCATGGATCCTCACGAATGGCAATTGAGTCCACAAATATTCAGAATGATAGCACAAAAATGGGGGAAACCAGACATAGATCTGTTTGCATCCCCAATGAACTGCCAACTACAGAAATTCTACACAAAGGAGCTACCATCCCCAAGCATGGAAAGTGGATGCCCTCTCATTCAGCTGGAAAAAACTACAAGTATACGCTTTCCCTCCTTTACCTCTCCTTCCAAAGGTACTCATAAAAGCCAGGCAGGAAGAGCCAAAGATGATCCTGATTGCACCAGACTGGCCACACCAGCACTGGTACCCAATCTTAAAGAACTTAGCACAAGAACCACCCTAGATTTTGCCTCAAATCCCACAGCTGTTGACACAACACAACAATCAGATACTTCACAGCCAGCTAAAGACCTTAAATTTAGCTGCATGGAAAATTCCTTAACCGAGCAAGCATTGCCTCTCTCCAAAGCTGTTATGGATGTCATTCTGGAGGCCAGAAGGCCTAGCACCAGGAAAGCCTACTCAGATAAATGGGAGAGATTCTGTGCCTGGAACCAAGCACACAGCCTTGACCCTCTTGTCCCAAACATTCCTCAGATACTTCAATACTTAACTGAGATGCTGGACAAGGGCCTCTCCTTCTCATCCATCAAGATTCATGCCTCAGCCATTTCTGCTCATTACAACACGGATCCACCAATTTTTTCAAATCCTTTGCTCAAACAGTACCTCAGAGGGGCTAAAAACATGAGACTGCCCTGTGGAGCACCTACACCAACTTGGGACCTCAACTTTGTTTTGGAAAAATTAACTTTACCTCCTTTTGAGCTAGCTAACACAGCAGAATTAAAATACATCTCTTGGAAGACTGCTCTGCTACTGGCAATAACATCAGCAAGAAGAGTTTCAGAATTACAGGCACTAATGGCAGTGGAACCTTTCCTCATCTTCCACCAGGACAGGGTGTCCTTAAGAACTAACCCTACGTTTATGCCAAAGGTAGTATCAAGTGTGGCTCTAAACCAAACTATTCACTTGCCAACTTTTTATCCAAAACCACAGAACAAAGGGGAGAGACTACTACATTCCTTGGACATTCACAGACAGTTATGCTTCTACTTGGACAAAACCAAAGCTTTCAGAAAATCTGAGCAATTATTGGTAGCATACGCTGCAGGAGCACAGGGAAAAGCCATTTCTAAGCAGACTATTTCAAAATGGATAGCTCACTGTATATGTTTTTGCTATACCCACCATGGGAAACCTGTACCTAGCAGCATTAGATCTCACTCCACCAGGGCAACAGCCACTTCAACTGCCTACCTCAGAGGAGTGCCTACCAAGGATATTTTAGAAGCAGCAACATGGAGTTCTGTACATACCTTCACCAAACATTACCATTTGCCTTTATTTTCCAAATCCAGAGCTGGCTTTGCCACTGCTGTG
Organism: Protopterus annectens; assembly: GCF_019279795.1. Classification (NCBI taxonomy): domain Eukaryota; kingdom Metazoa; phylum Chordata; order Ceratodontiformes; family Protopteridae; genus Protopterus; species Protopterus annectens. The sequence goes on from NC_056741.1 coordinate 588,139,882, forward strand.
CTGCAGGGCCTTATAGCCACCCCTAATACCTTATAGATCCATCCTCCTTACCTCAGCTTTGGGATTCCACCCAAGTGTAATGACTGCAGCAGTGTCACACGAACATAGTACAGTTTTGTACCTACCATAAATGTAGATGTTCGAGTGTAGACACTGCTGCAGTCCAGGTTACCCTCCCTCTTTCCCCTCTTACTTTCTGGTACATACCTAGGTCTTCTACCCTTATTTCCTAAAGGGAGTATTTGCTGGTAATTAAAAATGGTTGTTTGCTTTTCTATTATATATTTTACTAGCAATTTGAAAGGCCTACCTATTTGGGGGCACCTGACATCTGGGGCAAGAAAAACTGAAGAAAATGGCGTCGGCTGCATCTTATATCCCCTGGCGTACTGACGTCAGGGAAGAAGTGACAGCAACCGACGCTGGACCAAGACTTTGGAACTCAGGCCAATTGGGGAACCGCCTGACGGCAGGATAACTCAAGTGTAATGACTGCAGCAGTGTCTACACTCGAACATCTACATTTATGGTAGGTACAAAACTGTACTTTATACGTCTGCTACCTTGGCAATCAGAGACTTAAACTGCCAGTTTCATATGCTTAAATATCAACAGCATGTTATGGGCCTACTGAAACAGAAAATGATGTTGATTTCTGATTGTGTGGAAAATAGTTTTACAAGAATTATTGCATTCAGCAGAACAGGTTGGAAAGCATACTTTGCAATGTGGTTTTGATTCCTTGGAGGCCTCTTGCAGGGCCGCAGTTACAGGATCTGTGATTAGAAGGCATGCCTGGCTCTAGGAGCAAAATCTGCCTGATCATGTTAAAGCTAAATTGTTGGATGCCCCTTTGCAGCTGTTTGGTAATAAGGCAGAAGAGGTTTTAAAAAAAATGGAAGACAAAGCTAAATCTATGCAAACTGTAAAAGATTTCTTGCAAGTTTAGCCTCCCAGGTTCAGTAGGCACTGGCCTACTAAAAATTGGTCCTTTCCTGTGTCCAACGGAGCCAGTCAAGGCAAATCCAGGTGCTCAAAAGGCTCCAGATACCAATCACAGGGTTCTTACAGGTCAAAGCAATGGGGTGCCTCCACCACCAAATCTGGAGGAAGCAAAGGACAACCCTACAGTAAGCAGTCTCAATGACTTTCCTCTACCATCACCAAACACTTACCTTTTGGCAGCCCCCTTGGGGGGAAAACTAGCACTTCATGCTCAAAATTGGCAGTTAATTACCCAGGACAAGTGGGTATTGAACATAGTATCCCAGGGATACATATTTCATTTCCATACTTTGCCAATTCCAAACGGATGGCCAGATCTGCCACAAAATCAGTGGGCAGAGGTTCAGAATCAAGTTATGTTCCTCATGGATATGAGGGCTATTCAACCAGTACCAGAAAAGGAAAAAGGATAAGGTTTTTATTCAAGACTTTTCCTGGTACCCAGAAAAGACAATTCTTGGCGTCCAATACTGGATTTATCGATTTTGAACATGTTCTTGGACATTCCAAAATTTAAAATGCTGACTTTACAACAGCTAATGCCTATGCTGGGCAGAAACGCTTGGTTAGTGACTCTAGACTTAAAAGAGGCATACCTGCATGTCCAAATAAGGGAATCATGCAGAAGATACCTCCGCTTCACAGCAGGTTTTTTGCATTACCAATTCTCTGCACTGCCCTTTGGCTTATCTACTGCGCCCAGGGTTTTTACAAAGTGCCTGGCACCAGTAATTGCATTCTGCAGACAGAGGCATACAAAAGTATCCTTATCTGGACGACTGTCTCATTCAAGCAGAGGACAAAGACTCTCGTCTTCAACATCTGGCATTTGTAAAAAGGCTTCTAACATGCCTAGGGTACACAATAAACAAAATGAAATCCCAACTGGTACCCTCTCAAATAATTACATTCCTGGGTACAAGCTTGAATACAACTGCCCAGATGGCTTATCTTGCACCAGACAAACAAAGACAACTGACATTATACTTCAAACAAATGGCAACAAAAACCCAGTTATCTGCAAGACAAATTCTGCAGGCTTTGGGGTTCATGGCATCCTGCATTCTACTAATTCCATATGCAAGACTACATATGAAGAAACTTCAATGGTACCTAAACAGTTTATGGAGCCAACATTGTCACAGTCAGGAAACAATGATTTCTCTCATTCCCTGCCTACAACAGGAGTTTCTTTGGTGGGTGGAGACATGTCACCAAAACAAGGGACTGTCATTCACTCTACCCCCTGCCACCCAAACCCTAACTACAGATGCATCAGACTATGCTTGGGGGGGCACCTGGCGGGAGATACATTCAGGGCAAATGGAGCCCAAAACAAATGCATCTGCTTATCAACCAGAAAGAGATGCTAGCTGTTCAGAATGCTCTGACAGCCTTCAAGGACTTACTTCATACAGGACAACTACTGATAAAGATGGACAACACCACAGTTATGTGGTACATAAACAAGCAGGGGGGGTACACATTCCTACCCCCCCCCCCCTTTGCAGACCAGCCATGGCATTGTGGAACACAGCTTTGACTTACCAAATACATCTTCAAGCTCAATTCCTGCCAGGAAAACAAAATACTCTGGCAGACAACCTAAGCAGAGATCTTATGGACCCACACAAATGGAAACTGGATCCACAAATCTTCAGCATGTTAACACAGAAATGGGGGAGCCCAGACATAGATCTATTTGCCTCTCACCAAAATTATCAGCTAGACAAATTCTGCACAAGAATTCATTACAAAAAAGCATGGAAAGTGGATGCGCTATCCTTCAGTTGGAAAAACCTATCAGTCTATGTCTTCACCCTCTGCCTCTTCTCTCCAAGGTCTTACTAAAAGTCAGACAGGAAAAAACAAAAATGATCCTAGTTGCTCCGGACTGGCCTCAACAACACTGGTACCCACTTCTAAGGAATATGTCTCAACGTCCCCCTTGGTACTTACCTCAAATACCTCATCTACTGTCTCAGCAGAACAGTCAAATTCTTCACACTCAGCTCCAAACTCTGAACCTTGCAGCATGGCTGATCATTTAATTATTCAAACAACACCTCTCAGTAAATCTGTGATGGATGTCATTTTGGAAGCCAGAAGGCCTAGTACTAGAAAATCTTATGCTGATAAATGGAAGAGATTCTGTGCTTGGAACCAAGCACAAGGAACAGACACAGCAAAGCCCAATATTCCTCAGATTTTACAATATTTGACTGAGATGCTTGACAAGGGCCAATCTTTTTTCCTTCAATAAAAATCCATGCCTCTGCCATCTCGGCTCATTACAACACAGAGCCTCCCCTCTTTTCTCATCCTCTGCTTAAACAGTATCTTAGAGGGGCCAAAAATTTAAGGCCTCCCAGGAGAGCAGCAACTCCTGCATGGGACCTCAATTTTGTGCTGGAAAAACTCACCCTGCCTCTTTTTGAACCAGCAGCTACTGCGGATATAAAATTTCTATCTTGGAAAACAGTTTTTCTCTTGGCAGTCACTTTAGCAAGAAGGGTTTCAGAACTACAGGCTCTCATGGCTGTGGAGCCTTTTATTACATTTTACCCGGACAGGGTGTCCCTCAGGACCAATCCTTTTATGCCTAAGGTGGTATCCAGTGTGGCTCTTAACCAGACAATTCACCTGCCAACTTTTTACCCAAATCTGCAGAACAAGGGGAAGCAGATTCTGCATTCATTGGACGTACACAGAAAACTAAGATTCTACTTTAACAGGACCAAATCTCTAAGAAAGTCTGAGCAACTACTGGTCGCATTTGCTGCAGGGTCAGAGGGGAAGGCTATATCAAAGCAGACTGTTTCTAAGTGGATAAGCCATTGCATGTGTTTCTGCTACCTGTACCATGGTAAACCTGTGCCCACTGGAATTAGATCTCATTCCACCAGGGCTGCCGCTACCTCAGCAGATTTTCTCAGAAGGGTTCCAACCAAAGACATTCTAGAGGCTGCTACTTGGAGCTCTTTTCATACCGTCACAAAGCATTATCATTTGCCTCTCTTCTCCAAACCCAGGGCAGGCTTTGCCACTGCAGTTCTGCAGGGCCTTATAGCAGCTCCTAATGCTGTTAACTCCATCCTCCCGTCCATAGCTTTGGGATTCTACCCAAATGTAATGAACTGCAACAGTGAAACACGAAGAACATAGTACAGTTGTGTACACTTAACATAAATGTAGATGTTCGAGTGTATTCACTGTTGCAGTCCGGGTTACCCCTTTTCTATACCTTTTCTTTCCTTCACTATATACTAAAGCCTTTGTGGTGTATTTGCTGTTAGATGAAGGTAAAGTTTATGTTGCTAAAAGTGCATTTATGTATATTTCTGTTTATTAACATATATATATATATATATATTTTTTTTTTTTTTTTTTTGCTCCCCATTTGGGGGGCACCTGACATCTGGGGCAAGAAAAACTGAATAAAATGGCATTTGCTGCAAGTTTTATACCCCTGATGACCTGACGTCATGGAAGAGGAGACAGCAACTGACACAGGACCCAAGACTTTGTTATTCAGGCCAACTGAGGGCAGCCTGCCAGCAGATTACCCAAATGTAATAACTGCAACAGTGAATACACTCGAACATCTACATTTATGGTAAGTGTACACAACTGTAATTTTTCTTTCTTGGACACAAGAATGAGGAAGAATTAGGATAGTCCATACTTTGTCCACAGACAATTTGGCTACTATCTTGACAGAACTAAATCTTTCAAATCTTTGGATCTATTCATTTCTGGCAAAGATAAGTAGACGGGACAATCTGTGTCAGAACAGACTATTTCCAAATGGTTGTTATACTAACCACAACAAAAGTATTCCAGACAGGTCAAGGCACATATACCAGAGCCTTGGCTTCATCTATGGCTTTTTGGACAGGGTTGGATTCTAGAAGTATTTTAGAAGTATTGTATTACAGAGCACTATAAGCTTGATTCCTTGTCTAAGTCTAGATCAGGCTTTACAACGACCATTCTCCAGAGGCTCCTGGAGTCTTCTCCTTCCACACTTCCAAATGTAGTAAGCTAGGTTAATCTCCCCATATAGCTAAGGCTACTGCAGCAGTGATCAGTATGATAAATACAGTTCAGTTGTGTAAGTAAATTTACCATAACAATAGATGTTCGAATGATCACTGCTACAGTAGCCACTCCAGCCCCTTGTTTTTTGGTATGTTGTCTGTGCTAGGATGTGGTTACTTTTTATTCTTTCAAGCACAGTCCTTTTAGGGTTCAGCCTCTCTATCTCTCTCTCTCTGTTGGCACGAAAGCTCTGAAGGGCTTGGTGCTCAAACTTGTCATTTAGTAAGCTCCACTTGAGCTGCCTGACAGTTGTTACTCATAGAAGGTGCCTGAAGCTTTGGAAGGTGGTCGGCTGTTGTATGCTTGGCATCATATAACCCATATAGCCAAAGCTACTGTAGGCATGATCATTCAAACATCTACTGTTAAATTTAGTTACACAACTGTACTGTTTTTCTACATGTATATATATATATATATATATATATGTATGTATGTGTGTGTGTGTGTGTGTGTGTGTGTGTGTGTGTGTATATATATATATATATATATATATATATATATATACAGACATGCATATACATATAGTTCTGTAAAACTTTTTTTTCAACAGAATTGTTAATTTAGGCCTCTTTCTGTCTGCCTGCGACATTAGTAGTGCATATCTTGCCATTCATTTTTGTTAAAGTTTAATTTTTATGATGTGAAAACCTTTTTTAAAATTTGTAGGTGCTAACATCTAGAGCTCTTTCTGATTAGTTAAGTGGTTGGGTTTTTCATGTCCACTATTCGGAATTCAGGGTGTTTTTTGTGTGAAATTCTCAAGCTTAGGCACAGATGCACCCCGTGTTGATGCATTTTGGGACATAATCCATAGCTGCCTCCAAGTTTATTTTTGCTGCTGTCACAAGTAGTGTTGCAATCCTTCCTTTCTTTGGTAACAAAGTTCCTTTGTTAACTTGCTCACAAGTTTTTAGTGACATTTAAAACTGATTTGAATCCTACACCAGCCTGTCCATTTAGTAAAAATGGCTGAAGAAACTTTATTTTAGTTACCAGAAGGTCCTCCTTGTGTGCCAAGGGGAGTGTCAGATTTTGTCAGTGGAAACTCAGAGCTCTGCCTACTGGAGGTTACAGCATTGTTAACCATCAGAATGCTTAGCACTTAAAACATTCACATGCTGATGATTTCACTCCCTTATCCAAAAATGCACAAATTCCTTTTGCTTTTCCATTTTTTTTCCTGCTATAAAACATTATAGAATGCATTAGAAATAATTCCAGGCTACATCTGATTGTGTGTGATATTTCATAGTTCAGTTTTTTTGTGCTTGCTTTTTTCTGACAGGCTGTACTAGGCTTAAACCATTTGCAGATGGAATAGCTACAGAGTTTGCCTTTGGGAAAGGAGTCTTCCCCAATTGGACAGGCACACACCAGATGTCTCTTTTCCTTGGAGTTGAATGTGTACTCATTTAAATTCCATTTGTGTCATTGATGCTCTCTTGTTAACGGACACAACCTTGTGGCTCTTCTAATGATTTAGGGTAAGGTGATGGATTATTTGCACCTTCTGTCTGTTCTTCCTGATGAATCTAACTAGCACAGGTTTTACAGGTGCTCCCTATTGAACTGTCGACACTTGAAATGCTGGGTACCAACACCCCCTCCCAAAAAAAGACCAGAAACCTGGTGAAGAGTGAATATCAAAAATCACTCTTCTCCTTTAAACTTCTTTTTACAGGGGGGGGGCAAGGCCCCCCTTCCCCCCTGAACTTATATATACCAATTCTGAGATTGCCATACCTCAGAGAAAAGGGGATATCCCAAGAAATGGCATTTCAGACTTAGTATATGTAAGTCCATTTTTCAGCCATTCAGTCTCCATATTTTAGGACTAACTGTATCAGGTCCCGACATTTCAAATGGTTACTTTTTACAGGTCATCTTTGTCAGTAATCATAGCACTACTAGGTCAGTCTGTCATTTCACAAATTCTGACTTTACATAAAGCTGTTGTAGCATTTTTCTTGTAGAAATTGATACTGACCTTTTCTCCATTCCTATTGTACCATTTCCTCCTCCATTTGTAAGACCTCCCACTCTACCCGTTAAAGAATTTGTAAAATATCTTTATTAAATCATTGCATTTTAAATAGTGATGCATCCATTGATAAAAAGGAGAAAAGCAGCCTTTGTAACATTTCTGTTAAAGATCATGTGCAGACTGACAAAGTTTATCTGTTCTGAAAGTGCATTTCCTCAGTATTTGTTTGCATTCTCCCTTTTCTTGTTAAGGAATATCTCTTCCAAAAATGCCCCCATATCCATAACATACTCTGCGCTCATTGTTTACTCTAAATAGAGGTCCTGATTCTTCCCAAATGTGCTGATATCACGTTGGGGGTCAGAAGAGTCCATTACCTAGTCAGTAAGGGGGGGAGAAAGACATACAGAGAGGATTTTCAGATTAGGGCACTTGTATTTTTTACCTAATTATCAATTTTATGCTTAGCTGCACATTGTTGGCTAATCCTGTCTTCAAACACCCATGCATTCTGCTTTACTTTCATGTGGAAACAAATGTGGAGGCTGCTTCTGTTTCAATGTCTGTCACATAAGCATATCATGCAGCACAAAATCCATAGCTCTTGTTTGTAATTTTGTTTAATGTCACTGAATATTTCCTTTCATCTGTCCATGATTTTGAAGAATGCCCTTGATTTTGCATCATATTTTTACCCTGTCCAACTCTCGTAAAACTTTTGATTTTCTAGTAAATCACTGAAGATTACCATTGGACACTAATGCTAGATATTAGTATTCCATAGTTCATAATTTATTTTTTTCTTTTTCCAGAAAATGTATGTTGATGCAACATCTTTTTCATTAGAAAATAGACATAATGCATTCAGCCCATGTTCAGCATTAACATGATATTTATTTATGAAAAAACAGAGGTAAGAGAGAGACCCTACTAGTGCAGGAAAGGTCAAAGTTTGTATCATCAAGGTGACAAGTACGATGATGTTAATACAGGAAGTACTGCCTCCGTAAGTCATTGGATAGCCAAAGTTTCCAAGCAGGAAATAGTAAAATTAAACAACAGCATACTCAGTAAATTGGATTTGCAGAGTGAGAAGCCATCCAGTCATCCCAGAGGAAGGAGAAAGACAGCAGATAGGTGCAAAAAAAACTTATGTAATCACCATAATGTTCCATGTTTGTTGTCCTTGATCTCGCCTTCCATCATGCCTAGTACTAGTTACTGAGATCTTGTTTGTGATAACCCATAACACTAGACCACAATGTGCTGATATATAACTATAGATGTATATAACAAAATATGTATGTGTATACATACATATACAAGACAAAACCATCAAGCCATTAGTAGAAATTCTTATTCTGTCCAACTCATAAGGCAGGAAGGGAATCAAGGCCTATATAGCCAAAGATGGATAACTCCTCTCAATCCTCCAGGAGGAGGAAGGAGGGTGGAATGCAAGAAGGAAGGCGAGATCAAGGACAACAAACATGGAATGTTATGGTGAGTATGTAACTTCTTTATGTTATGTTGTCCCTATCTTGCTTTCCTTCTTGTTGGTTAGGACCGTGTCCCCAGCACCTTCTTCTTGGGTGGCTCAATGGATTATACTCTTCAGAACTGTGGAACCAAAGGATGCCCTGATGTTCATCGTGCATACAGCTGCAGTCATAACAGATGGGTTCTCCTGCCGTCAGGCGGGTCCTCGGTCAGCCGAATTCCAAAGTCTAGGTCCGGCGTCGGTTGTCATCGCCTCCTCCCTGACATCAGTGCGACAGGGGTATAAAAGAACCAGCCAATGCCATTTTCTTCAGTCTTTCTTGCCGCGCGGTGCCCGAAGCAGAAGCAGTTCGCAAGTGCCGGTCAGCCAGCTCCTGAAATTACGAAAAATTTTGAAACCAAAGTCTTCTTGAAAGCTAAGTACCCCGTTGGGGAAACTTTTCTTGCCTCAGACCGATGTCAGACAAAGTTAACAATTGTATTTCATGTGGGAAGCAAATACCGCATAAGGATTTCCATTCCCTCTGTATACCTTGTTTAGGCCCAGACCATGACATCTCGGGCTGTCGCTTTTGTGCTACATTCAATAAACGCACTATTAAGCGTCGGGCAGAGTTCGCCCAGCATTATTTTGGGAAAGCATTTAACTATATTATGTCGTCGGAGATTCCGACTCCAGTTTTGTCTAAAAAAACGCAAAGATAAGGACCGACACACGAGGTCCGCGGCCTCTACCGACACCACGCCAAAGCCGACTACACGTGGTCCGGTTCTCAGTGAGGCACCTACGCAGCCCCTGACTACCGACGACACTTCATTGGCGGTGTCCCCTGTGCCCGAGGTCGCAGGCTCCTCGGCCCACACCCCGACTACAGATACCGAAGCCACTCTTGGCGTTGAACCTCACAATGTGGACAGGTCTACCTCCACTCAAGGTGTCTTCAGACCTTCCTCTTCTTTTTCCATTAAGGCTTTCACTAAGTCTAAAACAGCCATGCACTCTGAGACAAGCTACACAGGGCCCATCTCCAGGCCCCATGCCTAAAAAACAGATGCTTAAAATGGCTGAGGATTTAATTACTCTTATCAGGGGTTCTCAACCCCACGGACAAAGGCCCAGAGTGGAGGAAGAATCCCCCTCCTCTGATCAGGGCTCCATTATTTCAGAGCACTCTGATGATCAGGAACATTCTTACTCCCCTTTTGAAGACTCTGATGCAGAGGAGTCCATTCCTTCTGTATCCCCCCCAGAGGATTACTCATTTGGGGAAACTTTGCATACCTTAAGGGAACACTTCCACTGGGAAGGCCAAGATTATTCAGATTCCAAGAAAAGGCTTAGGGAATTTCTCTTGCTACCTCAGCACAGACCTCTGGCTATACTTCCTGTCTTGGACATCCTAGATGATGTTTACTCGGAGGTCTGCCTTAACCCGGATTCTCTGCCTCCAGCCCCAGTCAAGCCTGACAGGTACTACAGGGTCCCTGACTCACACCAATTTCTATACAAAAGCCATGCTGCTGACCTAGAAACCATCTCACAGGGCCCCAAGGGAATTAAGGCCTCCACTGCTAAAAATCCATTACCTTCCAAGAGAGATTCCAGATCCTTAGAAAGGTGGGGAAAAAAGGTATATACCTCGGCTACCTTAACCATGAGGGCCTTAAACTGTCAGTTCCATATGCTAAAATACCAACAGTTTTTGTTATCACAATTGAAAAATAAAATGTCACAACCTGAACAACCAGACTTGAAGGAGTTGCAGGATTTGATGCATAGTGCAGAACAAGTGGGTAAGCATACCTTACAATGTGGTTTTGATGCTCTAGAGGCCTCATGTAGAGCTGCTGTTACAGGATCAGTCATATGTAGACATGCCTGGCTCAAGGAACAAACCTTGCCTGACCATGTCAAAGCTAAATTACTAGATGCCCCTCTGCAAAAGGATGTATTATTTGGTGCTAATGCTGAGAAGTTATTAAGGAAAATGGAGGAAAAAACTAAATCAATGCAAACTGTGAAGGATTTTCTACAGGTACAACCCCCACGTTTCAGTAGAAATTGGCCTTCCAAAAATTGGTCCTTTCCAGCCATGGACAGACCCCAAAGAGGTAGATACAGGTGCCCGAGGGGCAGAGGACAACCCCAAGGATTGTTTAGAGGCAGACAATGGCAAGCTCCTACACAAAGAGGTGGTGAGGATAACTCGCAATCATTCAGAAAGCAAACCCAATGACTTTCCCCTTTGCATGCCAAGCAAGACTCAAATGGCAGCCCCCTTAGGAGGAAAACTGGCATTATTTTCAAAAAATTGGCATATTGTCACAAAAGACAAATGGATCCTGGACATTATAAACAGAGGCTACAGATTCCATTTTCACACCCTTCCAAAAATGAGAGGCATGCCGAACCTGCCACACAATCAAAGGGCAGAGGCACAAAAACAAATTACAGATCTCATAGACATGAAAGTGATTCAAGAGGTACCTACGCACGAACAAGGTCAAGGTTTTTATTCCAGACTATTCCTGGTACCAAGGAAGGGAAAAGATTGGAGACCTATTTTGGACCTATCCATCCTAAATACATTTCTACTCGTACCAAAATTCAAGATGCTCACTCTACAGCAGCTTCTTCCCATGCTGGGCAAGGAGTCTTGGCTGGTAACATTGGACCTCAAGGAGGCATACCTGCATGTTCCAATCAGACAAAATTGCAGAAAATACCTCAGATTTCTTGCAGGTTCAACCCATTATCAATTCTCTGCATTGCCCTTTGGCTTATCTACTGCACCCAGAGTATTCACGAAATGCCTGGCATCAGTAATTGCCTACTGCAGACTTCAAGGGATACAAATATACCCCTATTTGGACGACTGCCTGATCCAAGTGGACAGCAAGCACATTCTCCTGAAACATCTGGCTTATGTAATAAGGTTGTTGAACTCTCTGGGATACACAGTCAACAAAAAGAAATCAAGGCTAATACCCTCTCGGAAGATTATTTTCCTGGGTGCCAACTTGGACACAAACACCCAGATGGCCTACCTCACGCCAGAGAAGCAGGGGCAACTAACTCAATACTTCAGAGCACTAGCAAATTGCACCAGGCTGACTTCAAGGAAAATCCTGCAGGCTCTGGGATTCATGGCATCTTGCATCTTACTAATCCCATGTGCAAAGCTGCATATGAGGAAACTTCAATGGTGCCTGAAAAACCTATGGTCTCAACACAGCCACAGTTTGGAAACAATAATACCACTAATTCCATGTCTACAAAAGGAATTTCTGTGGTGGGCTTAAGCGTGCCAAACAAACACAGGTCTTCCATTCAGCAAGCCTCAAGCAAATCAAGTCATCACAACAGACGCCTCGGATTATGCCTGGGGGGGCGCACATGACAGATCGGTGCATTCAGGGCAAATGGTCCCAAAAAGAAAAGCACCTTCACATCAATCAAAAGGAAATGCTAGCAGTAATAAATGCTATTAAAGACCTTCTGCAACCAGGTCAACTATTGATAAGAACGGACATAAACAAGCAGGGAGGAACGCATTCATACCCCCTATGCAGACTGGCCATGTCACTTTGGAACAGGGCCATGGACTTACAAATCAAACTACAAGCACAGTACCTACCAGGCAAGGAAAACACGCTGGCAGACAACCTAAGCAGAAATATGACAGACCCACACAAATGGAAGTTGCATCCAAAAGTTTTTACAGAAATAATCCAAGCATGGGGAAGGCCAGACATAGATCTCTTTGCCTCCCACAAAAATTACCAATTGACAAAATTCTGCTCAAGGATTTTTCATCCAAAGGCCTGGAGAGTGGACGCTCTCTTTTTCAGTTGGACATCAATGACAGTTTATGCCTTCCCACCTCTTCCTCTGCTGCCCAAAGTTCTACTGAAAACCAGAGCAGACAGACCAAAGATGATTCTCATTGCTCCAGACTGGCCAAGACAACACTGGTACCCACTCCTGAGGAGCCTGACGCATTCCCCACCATGGACCCTGCCTCTAATGCCTCTTCTCCTGACTCAGCACAGCTTCAAAACTCTACACAGCCAGCTAAAAACACTCAATCTAGCCGCATGGAAGATTCCTTAGCATCACAACAGACCCTACTCTCCAAGGAGGTGCAGGATGTCATTTTGGAGGCCAGAAGGCCGTCAACTAGAAAAGCTTACTCCACAAAATGGAAACGGTTTTGTGTCTGGAATGAGAAAAAGGGCCAGGATCCCAGAAAACTGAATTTATCTCAAATACTACAGTATCTAGCTGAGCTGCTAAGCAGTGGACTTTCATTCTCCTCCATCAAAATCCATGCCTCAGCCATTTCTGCAGAATACAACACTGATCCACCCTTATTCTCTCACACTCTCTTAAGACAGTTCCTCAGAGGGGCTAAGAATCTAAGACCCCAAGGAAGCAACCAATACCTGCTTGGGATCTCAATTTCATTCTGGAAAAACTGGCCTTGCCTCCCTTCGAGCCAGCTGCCTCATCAGATTTGCAATATTTGTCCTGGAAAACAGCTTTCCTTCTGGCTATTACCTCAGCTCGTAGAGTTTCAGAACTACAAGCTCTCATGGCGGTGCAGCCTTTTATCATCTTCCATCAGGACAGAATTTCCTTATGAACCAACCTGTCCTTTATGCCTAAAGTGGTATCCAGGGTAGCTTTGAATCAGGCCATACACTTACCTACCTTTTATCCTAATCCTCAAAACAAAGGGGAGAGATTACTACATTCCTTGGACATCCATAGACAACTGCATTATTATTTGGACAGAACAAAGCCTTTCAGAAAATCAGAACAGCTCTTTGTGTCCTATGCTGTAGGAGCTCAAGGAAAGCCACTTTCCAAACAGACAATCTCAAAATGGATAGCCCACTGCATACATTTTTGCTATTCTTTTCATGGCAAAACTGTACCTACAGGCATCAGATCTCACTCCACAAGGGCCACAGCTACCTCTGCAGCTTTCCTCAGAGGAGTTCCTACCAAAGATATTTTGGAAGCAGCCACTTGGAGTTCTGTGCATACCTTCTCCAAGCACTACCACCTACCATTATACTCCAAAACCAGAGCAGGCTTTGCCACTGCAGTCTTGCAGGGCATCCTGGCTCCTCCTAGTTCCACCTAGTGCCTACCACCCCTTTCTTAGCTTTGGGATTCTACCCATCTGTTATGACTGCAGCTGTATGCACGATGAACATAGTACCGTTTTGTACCTACCATAAATGTAGATGTTCGAGTGCTAATACAGCTGCAGTCCAGGTTTCCCTCCCTCCTTCCCCTCTTGGGACAGGCCTTTTGGCTAACACCTCTTCATACAACCTGATTGGGGTATTCATTTATGGTGTATTTGCTTGCAACTACTGTATTTTGATTATATTGCATTGCTTTATTACATAAATTTATGTATTGCCTTCCTTCTGGGGGCACCTGACATCTGGGGCAAGAAAAACTGAAGAAAATGGCGTTGGCTGGTTCTTTTATACCCCTGCCACACTGACGTCAGGGAGGAGGCGACGACAACCGACGCCGGACCTAGACTTTGGAATTCGGCCGACCGAGGACCCGCCTGACGGCAGGAGAACCCATCTGTTATGACTGTAGCTGTATTAGCACTCGAACATCTACATTTATGGTAGGTACAAAACTGTACTTTCCGGGAGGCCACATCTACTTTGTAATGAAGGTATGGGGGTTAACCCACATAGCTGCCACACAAATTGAGGCTAAACGCAGTCTGGCCTGAAAAGCATTGGCAGTAGACAAAGCCCTAGTTGAGTGTCCTCGAATTTTCCCTGGTGGTAGTTGTGTGAGATATAGACATAAGTAATGGTATATGAAATCCATTTTGATAAAGTCACTTTCGATACTGAAGTTCCCTTTTTGTTTTCTGCAAAGGATACAAACAGTCAGATTGTCTAAATTCCTGAGTCTTGTGCAAATAGAAATGTAATCGTCTATGAACATCCAGTTGGTGGAGATTATACTCTGCCTTGCCATGGTTCGGAAAGAACACTGGTAGTTCTATCGATTGATTTAGATTGAACTCTGAGCAGACCTTTGGTAGAAAGGAGGGGTTGGTCCTGAGAGAAACCCTATCTTTGGGGAAAATTAAATAAGGGGGATGAATGGAAATGGCTTGTAATTCTGATACCCTCCTAGGTGAGGTAATGGTGATCCAAGGTATGGAATTCTCTTCCCAATAAGCTAACGTCTTTACCATCACTAGTTCTATTCAAAAAAGAACTAAAAATCCACTATAAATCACATTGGCTCTGTCCTTGTACAAACCCTGACTAACATTCCCATGAGCAATTCTACATACAAGTAGGCAATTTTTGTCTTATTCAACTAAGTGTGAATTAACCTGAATGTAATGAAATGTAACCAATCGTACCTTCTATTGTAATAATCTTCTCTCTCTTAATACAATGTAATTTGTCTTTATGTCTTTTGTAACAATATATCATTGTTTAACCCTGTTGGAGCTTTTCTCCCCGGGACTCCGCTGAAAATGGACATGTATCCAGTCGGACTATCCCGGTCAACAAATGTAAAATAAATAAATAAATAAAATAAATTTTCCAAGTCAAAAATTTTAGAACACAAGAACTAACCGGTTCAAATGGAGGAAGAATCAAGGCAGCTAGGACTAAATTTTGATCCCAAGGAGGAAGTGGTTCTCTTATTGGGGGTCTCAAAAAGATAGTACCTCTCAGAAAGGCTTTGCATAACCTGTGGGACATAATATTGGAACCCATTTCTCCCATATGAAAGCTGGAAATAGCAGTCAACTAAACTCGGATAGTTGCTGCTGCTGCTCCTTGGTTAAAAGTTTCAACCAGGAATTCTAGTATCTTTGAAGTGGGTGTAGTAAAAGGATCAATATTATTTTTGACAGTTCAACAAGAGAACCATTTCCATTTGCTAGTATATAGTTTCCTCACGGAGGATTTGTGAGAGGAGATGAGAATATGTTGTACGGCCGGGGAGATGTCAGGAAGCCTGGCTAAGCCGGGAAGTGGAGGAACCAAGCTGTCAGCTTGAGGATCTATAAGGAAGGATAGTGTGTGCCCGACTGATGCATCAGCAGGTCCAGAGCTGGGTCCAGGTTCCAAGTTTCCTCCAGAAGTTGGGGCCATAGAAATGGGAACCAGATTTGATGAGACCAGTAGGGGGGCAATGAGGATTAGCTTGCAACCCACCAATTTTGCTTTCTGAAGAACCTTGGGAATCAGAGGAAACAGGGGAAAGAAAGGCATACAGAAGTCCTGGGGGCCAATCGTGAACAAGTGCATCCCAGGGTGATTGTCCCAGTGGGGGGACTAGGGCGAAATAGCTGCTGCATTTGGCATTGATGAATGTGGCAAAAAGATTGCAGTAAGGCTGGCCCCACTTGCGAAAGATCTGGTTCGCAATGTCCTGTTTCAGGGACCACTCATGAGGCATAAGTATAGCCCTGCTTAGCTTGTCCGCTATCACGTTGGATTTCCCTGGGATGTTCGTCATGATCAGAAAGCATTAGGAGGACACCGCCCATTGCTATACTGTTCGGCCCTCTCGACATAAGGGGTAGGATCTGGTTCTGCCTTGCTTGTTGATGTACCATATCACTGACATGTTGTCTGTCTGAATCGCAATCATGCCAGTGGGGAGAGACTTGTGAAGTGCTTGCAGCACCAGGAGCACCACTCTTGTCTCGAGGACATTTATGTGCAAATGGTACTCATGTTGTTGCCAAGTTCCGTGAACAGTCTATCCCAGATAATATCCCCCCACCCTATCTAGGAAGTGTCCGTGGTCACTGTGGCCACTGGTTGGGGGAGGATGAACATTCTGCCTATCATCAGCTGGTTGGACTGAAGCCACCATTTTAGGTCTTTCTTACATGTCTCCATGATGAGCATTTCGTGGGACATAGGTAGGTCTTGCATGGACCATTGAGCAAAGAGGAGCCACTGCAAAAACCTCATGTGGAAACACGGCAAAGGAACAAGAGTTATAGCTGCTGCCATTGATCCCAGGACTTTCAGAACAAATCTTGCTCGAGTCTTTTCCCTCCTGATTAGAGTTTCAACTTGGTGTCGAATGGTCGACACCCTTTCCTGAGGCAATTTTGCTATCATGTCTTTGGTGTCTAGATCTGCTCCCATAAATGTAATATATTGACAAGGCAACAAGGCAGACTTTTTGTAGTTTATAGTGATAACTTGCTGAGAGCAGAGGTGTATTGTGGTGGTCCTTGTCTCAGTTAGTTGATGCTCGGTGGTGACTGTAAGGAACCAGTCGTCCAGATATGGAAATACCCAGAATCCTAAATGCCTCAGATGAGCCTACCCAGAATCCTAAATGCCTCAGATGAGCCATGACTACTGCCATGCATTTGATGAGCACCCTAGAGGCTGTGGTGAGGCCAAAGGGCAGAGCTCTGAACTGGTAGTGACTGGCTCCCAGCCGGAAGCATAGAAATCTCCTGAATCATCTGTCTATCTTGATATGGTAGTACGCATCCTGGAGATTGATGGAGCACATCCAATTGTCCTTTCCCAGAAAGGGAAGTATGGACTGCAATGTCACCATCTGGAACTTTGTCCTTTTGACAGACTTGTTGAGTCTGCTGAGGTCCAAAATGGGCCTCCAGTCCCCTATTTTCTTTGGTACTAAAAAGAACCGTGAGTAAGTTCCGGATCCGATTTGGTCTGCGGGGACTTCTTGGATGACTCTTTTTCTTAGCAATTTTTGAACTTCTAGAGTTGCTTGTTCCCTCAGATTGGGTGGCACATCTGGGATGGATTTTTGTTTTTGGGGAAGAGGTGGCATGGAGAAAGGAATACTGTGTCCCCTGGATATTATCAACTGTACCCATGTGTCTTCTGTGATAATCTTGCCAGGCTTCTGGATACAGTGACAATCTTCCCCCAACTACCTCAAGAGGTGGACAGGTGGGCTCTCTTTCAAGAGCGCTGGAAGGGCCTCCCAGAGAACATATCTCTTTCACCCTGACTCTGTGGACCCCTCTGCCACACAGGCGGCGTCTCCCATTATTATTCCCCCCTCTGCCCCAGGGGGAAATTCACCATGTGCATCAGGCGAAGTTCCCTGGGATTTCTGGAACCACATTTTTCCACCATTTTGACCTTTAGAGTAAGGTCTAGAAGGTGCAGAAAAACATACTCCCACGGCAGAGAGAGTCTTGCCATCCTGCTCGCGCCTAGTTAGTCTCTTTTACCTTGGGCCTGAACAACAACTAGCCATCAAAGGGGGCATTGGTAAAGGAGGACTTGAAAGGCTCTGCAAATTGACAAAGGCGCATCCAAGAATGTCTCTGTAAGGCGACTCCTGTCCCTGCAGCCCTGTTCGCTCCATCGGCTGCATAGGAGATAAGCCACATAGAGGAGTTAACTACTGAAGAAAAGGTCGCAAGCTGAGAAGCAGTCTTATCTGCAGCTGCTGCAACTGTAAGATCCTGTAGGGTATCTCCTAGCTCTTTCAGGAGATCCCCCTGAAGACGGGTGAACTGGGATAGATAATTCAGTGACTTGAGAGTAAAGGCCGCTGAAGAAAAGACATGCTTCCCGTATCTGTCCATGGTATGAGACTCTTTGTTTGGCAGATGGGCAGAAGTAGAAGTCTCTGCTAATTCCTTCTTAGTGGCCGCTGCTACCAACATAGCATCAACTGGCGCACCCCTGGTTATGAAGGATTTGTCATCTGGGGCCGTTATGAATTTATTGGGCCTCCGTGGAACTGGTTCCATCAATTCTGGAGAGCTCCATGCCTTTCGACTTACTACCCCTAGCAGCGAGTCAAATGGCAGAGACACCAAAGAGGTGGAGGGTTGGGAACCAAATGCATCCAGGTACGAGGCCTCATCCTCAGAAGGGGAAAAGGACTTCCAGCCACCCCTCTGCTTGAGGATTTCCAGGATGTCTGAGAATGAGACATCCTCAGAGGGGGACTGTGGGGACCTTTCTGAGTCCTCCAAGTCCATGTCTGATGTCAAAGCCTCAGGGGAGTCCACATGCTTCCTCTTATATGTCCTCTTCCAAGGGACCTCTTCAGGGGATGCTCTGGGGAGGTTTCAGAAGAGGGGGGGTCACCCAATGGGGCGTCCTGGGGCACTGGTTCCCTACACTTAGAATGGAGGGGTGGTGAGAGGGAAAACACTGGCTCTGTAGAGGATGGAGTAGCTGAAGCCAAGGGGGGAGCTGTCTGAGAGGACAGCGCACGCCTCATCACCTGAAAGGTTCCATGCTCTTGGCTTGAGAGTGTCCCTAGCTTCGAAGAGTTGAGAGACTTCTCCCACACCGAGGGTGATGGCTCTGAGGCTGATGTGGGAGCCAAACGCACCTGCGCTGAAGCTCCAAGAGGGAGAGTGGGGTCAGACAAGGGTCTGATGCCGCCCCCACTGGAGCCGATGAGGGAGTTTCAGATCCCAGATCCCTTGATAGAAGGAGGTATCAAGGAGATCGGAGTGGATGTCAGAGCCAAGAGACTGGAGGTTTTTGGATGGTTCCATCACAATGACTTCCATGCATACCTCTCAACCGCACCGAATTCCTCGGTAAATACCAGTTTTGAGGGCAAAATATTGGGGTGCCAAGGATTCCTGCATGGCCCCTTTAATTTCCAAGTTTCCTTTTTTTTTTTTTAATCTCCTGATGTCATCACATGCAGGGCATGCACGATGATGTCGGCTTCTTGCAGACCGGTATGTATGTGTGGCTGTGCAGAGTATAGCTTTCAGTTCATCCCTTCATTTGCCAACTGGATCATCTTTTCTCAAGGTAAAAAAATGCGTAAATTCATAATGTAAACACTAAACAGAAGAGAAATCCTAATATATGCAACAGAAGCAGCTGTACTTATTTAACAGCTCGGCTGCAGGCAACGTTTGTTTACAGTGCTTTTGATTCTTTGAGTCTGCTTTCATTCGTTTCACAATTTCACTTATTTACCGGCTAAGCTTTACTTTTTTAACTGCTGCAGGACAAACAGCAGCAGCTTTACTTATCTAATGGCTGCAGAGTATAGCATTCATTCCCAGATCATCTTTTCTCCCAGTAAAAAATGTTACAGTGAGAAATTGAAATCCTATAAGATAAAAACAGTACCACTAGCTTGCTTTACTTATTTAACAGCTTATGGTTCAGCTGTAAACTACGTTTATCAAGTGATTACTGTGCTTTTGAGTTTGCTTTTGTTTCACTTTATTTATTTAACATCTGAGATAAGTTTTACTTTTTTAACTGATGCAGGACAAACAGCAGCACCTTAACTTATCTAACGGCTGCAGAGTACAGCATTCATTCTCAGATTGTCTTTTCTCCCAGTAAAATGTAAACAGTGAATATTGAAATTCTATAAGACAAAAACAGCACCATTAGCTTGCTTTACTCATTTTAACTACTCGGCTGTAGGCTACGTTTATTAAGATTACTGTGCTTTTGAGTCTGCTTTTGTTTCACTTTACATATTTAACGGCTGAGATAAGTTTTACTTTTTTAACTGCTGCAAGACAAATAGCAGCAGGTTTACTTATTTAATGGCTGCAACTGCAAGCATATTACATTTGTTTATGTGCGAGCTCAACTCAGATACATTTCAAGGGCAGATTGTGTTCTCCATAGAAGTTTGTTTCCCATGCATGAGTGTAGGATAATTTTGTTTGCATAAAAATCAATGTTGTGCATCATTTTAAATAAATTTAGACAGAAGACTGCCTTTACTTCAGCAGTTTGTTTTCTTGTATGAATGAGTGTGTTACACTGGGGTGAAGGGGAAGGCTGCCAAACAAAACAGCATACATAAAAAACAAGATTTGAGTTGTGTTAAAGATAAAACTTCCTTGCATATGGAAGTACATTTCCTGCATGTATATGAATAAGAGAAAGTTGGTTTTATATCTTGCCAACAGCAAATAAATAAAATACAATCCAGGTACATAATGTAAGAAAGTCTCAGGGGAAAAATACTGTTACTGTGAAAGGCAACTTTTTTCAAGTGTGCAATGTCTTTGTTGGGGAAACTGGTCTGTGGACCAGACAATCTACACAGTTATCAAATTTAAATAAATAAACCCTATCATTAAGCCTTCACAATTGTATTAGTGGGATACAAGTGTGAAAAAGGGAAGTTTCTTTCTTTGTTTAACCCCCTCCAAAAAAAAATCAAGGTGCACAGGTTAAATAAATTCCAAAACAAAACTTCAGCCACTCCTAAGCATTGTACCAAGGGCTCTGAAAGCAAAGGCATGCAACACAAATTTAAAATTGAAACGTAGAAGTGTTTATATATTTCTGCTGGCAGTCCATATCCTAGCCTCCCCTTACCACACTGCCCCCACCTTAAAACAGGACATTGCCTATGCTTTCAGGACCTTCACATTTGTGCATTGATGACAGAGCTGTTAACAGTTTACTTAAATCATTGTAAGGCATGCTTATTTCTTCAATGAGATTTCCTTTCCTGGATTAAGAAACAACTGGGCTCCCATGGGATTTACTCCTGGAAAGCTCTCTCTTTATTATTTTAACAGCTGCAGGAGAAACTGTGCTTTTATTTACATATTGGCTGCAGGCATTAGAAAGTCAATGTACTTTACTTATTTAACAGAGAAACTGTGCTTTCATGTACATATTGGCTTGCAGGCAGGAAAAAGTATGTTTTCGTTTTAATTTAATGGCTGCAGGAGAAAGAGAGAGTGAGTGAGTGAGCGTGTGTGTGTCTCTTTGGCTCATACTTTTGGTCTGTTGTCTGTTCTTCTGTGGTTTTCTGGCAAATCCAGTGAGAAATGAATTCACTAAATAATGATAGCCATTTAAATGTCAGTCTTCCTATCTTTCAGGAAACAGTAACACAAAACATTTTATTCTAGCAACTTTTCTAAGATTATACAAGCAATGTTTAAAATGTGTCCCTGGTTTTGTGATTTTGTCCCACCCCCCAATAAATTTTGGCTTTTTCCAGATTTCTTGTGCTGCATTTGTCTTCAGGGGGAGAGAAGTTTAGTGCTGCTTGTGGCTTATGCCAAGTCTGTTTGTTAGTAGGGTAACAGGTACAATACTTGCTTTTGATGCAGAAGGCTGTGGGTTCTCCTGCCACAGTATGTAGATGGATTGCTGATACTGTACTGTGTTGTACTTTTAAAGGGGGTGGATGCTGCAGTCCTGAGAATGTCCTCTTTGGTGGAGACATCTAGACTTGTAACTATGAACCTGTTATCAGTTTGCCATCCATTCCCTATTGCAATATTACTGGCTTAACATTTTTTTAATGTAACATAGGCAATTTATTCCTCGAGGGCAACAAACGCTTTATTTGTAGATGAAACAATGAAATATAAAGTTGTTTGCTAGCAGTAACCTCTTCATTAGTTACATATATATTACTATTTATATGTTTACTAATACTGGTGGATTGTAGAGGTTACTCAGACTTTTATGATGGAAATATTCTGAACTGGGCAGTTATGTCATTATTGGTTCATGCATTTTGTTTCATTGCTTACTTTAAAAATGTTCAAAACATGTATGAAAGAACACATGTATGTTATGTGTGCAATGGGCCTATGATTTGAAAACAGCCCAAAGGTAATCTTTATCCACCACTGGCCAGATGCATTTTCTTTGAATGTGGGTTTCAATGCTGTTTTAATGAATGTTTCAAGGGCAGAGAAGTTTTAATGCTAAGTCTATTTTCATTGTGAGACTGTATTGCTTTGTTTAGCAGATTTCTATTAGTGTTTGTGCATTGTGCTGTAAAATGTAAAAATAAAATTCAAATAATCATTGTAGAAGTAAAGCAGTATGCACATTAGTGTTTATGGTAAATGGGGTGAAATAGCCAGGTAATGGGACATTGGAATAGCTGCAGGGGGACTCTGGTGCCATATTTTGGTTGTCTGTTCTTCAGTTTGCATTTGAAAGTTGGTATCCCACAATTCCATTGAAGCGGGTGGGGTTACATAATTATGTATGCAAATTTTGTGTTAATCAGTATACAGATTTGTAACTTTTTTTCATGGGCCTTGTCCAGATTTTTCATGTTTCCAGATTGAAAGGTATGCTTCCATGCACTGTGGCTCCAAGCTCAGCTGAGTCGAAGGAGGAATAGACGATCCGGAGGGTAGAGTAGTCTGCTTCACATCTATACGGGCTGGGCTCGATAATATTTTGGCGAGAGCCAGTGTCTTGAGAAGCCTCTTCACCACCCTCTCCACATCATCGTTTGAAAGATTCCTGGATGACCGAGAGGAGTGGGTGGATGATCGGTGACTGCCCGCCACAGACTGTAGAAGTGGTGACTGTGGAGCAGACTGCACCGGTTCCAAGGAAGGAGATCTATGCTTTTATGACTCCTAGATGGTTCTGAGGACACTGATGGAACCACAGGAGATAAGGTCTTGTCAGATCTGAGAGGTTTCGGATCCGACAAACTAGTAGATTTCTCTTTATATCTCGACAGCTCCGAGGTCGGAACCGACAGAGGTGTCAGTTTGGGGGATTTCCCTGGTTTACTAGCCTGAATCCCTTCCACTGGAGTGTCAAAAAGTCCTTTCAGTAAACCTCGCAGAATAAGCTTGTTTTTGCTCTCCTGCAGAACTCTGGCACTGAAAGCATGACAAATAGAACACGAGTCCTGCAGGTGCATGGCTCCTAGACAATAAACACAACTCATATGTCCATCAGTCAGGGATATTTTTTGGGAGCACAAGTCACATTTTTTGAATCTAGAAGGTTTGGATTCTTTGGGCGCTTCTTTGGACATTATCACAACAACAATAAGCACAATACAGTAACATACAATACACTTAAATTTATAGATATCAAGAACAGGAAATCTGCAATTCTACAATAACCACAAAAAAACTATGTCTAACTATTTTTTTTTATAAAGAGCAAAAGCAGAAGGTAATGGAAGGTAACAAAAGGGGGGAGAGCCTCTAAGTTAAACAACAACTCCCCCAACCGAGGAGAGTCTCTAACGTAAACAGCTACTCATCAGAAAGGGAGAAAGAGAGAATAAGGGGGAGCCCTCTAACTTAAACGGGCTAAGAGCAAAGGGGAATCCTCTAAGAAAAAACAGATTTGAAATGGGGAATAGGCCTGAAGAAAAAATGACGGCCAAAACAACAGCAATAACAACCAGAAAGCGGAGATAGGGATGCTAAACAAACACTACTAAACTACAGAAAGAATCCTGAATAAATATAAAGATTTAAATACAGAATATAATAATAAAATTCAAAAACTTACCCTGAGCCAGTATCCAGCAATCTCGAAGCTTCAAGCGGCAAACGAGATCTGGGTAACTAGTGCTAGGCATGATGGGATAGGGTCTAGCCTTGAGCCAGTTTTAGCTCTCGAGTTTTAGAATACATTTGAGTCGGCTCCGAACCCAACCAGCAAGAAGGAAGGCAAGATAAGGACAACATAACATAAATAGTTACACTTGATATTTAAACTACTTGGAGTTATTTGTATGCAAGTCAAGATCTTGAACCGCAAATAGCAGTTTCAAGCTTCCCTGGATAAGCGTAGGAGGAGTGACTCAAAGATAATCATGGAAAGGAACTCCTCTGGCATGTGTGTCTTGGGTCACTTAAGTCTAGAATTATCTTTATGGTGCCAAAAGGAATATGAAATGATGTCTGATTCTTTGCAAATTGAGTAGGAACTTCAGCTTTTTCATCCCCCACCTTACCTCTTGTGTTTGATGGTGTGAGATATTTGACAAGGACAAAAAGAGAGGAAAAGGAAGAAAGGAGGGCAGGAGGTACCTTCTTTTTATTATCTACACTGTCCACACCTTCCTGATTATGGTGGCCCAAATACAGGCAGTGAGAGAGAACAACTTCCAACAACCTCCAAACAACAGCAATCAGAATGTGAATCAGGACTGCTGTGGCCCACCCTAAGGTTATATCTTTCTTCCTCCACAACACTAAGAACACATCCCCTAGGCCAGAGACCTTGCTAGACCCCAGCAAGAAATGTCTGTTGGGATCCAGCTTCCTCTTATGTTGGAACTACAGTGAGCAGAGGAACCATGGCCTCCACTGATGTCACTACATTCTAAGAAAGGAATGATGTGAAGGATGGAATTGTAGCTCAGCAACTGCAACAGTTTGCCCTCTTTTTTTTTTTTTGTTCTCTTCAGTTGTTTATCAATTTCATGACCAAATATCAAATGGACTCTTAATTCCAAGAGTACAAAACCATCCTGTTTTCTTTAGCAGAAGGCACAACCTGGAATATTGATGTACATTAGTTCTAGAGCTTGGTGCTCTGTCTTCACATTATTCCATACAATGCAGACCATGAAAAGACTGGAAATGGTGGATGTTGACACTTGTGCTTTAACTTAGTCTTTCAGGGAGTCAGTAAATTCAATTACTACATACTTTATTTTTCAGAAGTTACCACTGGAAATAAAGAATGTGCATCTATTATTTTAGTGGTCCCAGAGGCTATATTGAGGATGTGAGCTCTTTTCTTTGAAAATAATTCATTAGCCCTGGACTCCTTGTCAGCAGGATGGACAACTAGACTTTGACATGCAGGGACTTGCCTCAAGCATACCAGACAGAACATATTCAACTTTTTTGGATTCTGTCCACAAGGAGTACTTCCTCTGGTGATCCAAATACTCATCTTCCTGGGGCTAGGGCCACAGTGGTGGTTTTCCTTAGCAATAGATACATCATCTTGAATGATGACCATCTCCTCATAAAGGGAAAGCAACAAGTTAAGTTTGATCAGTAAGTGAAGGCTTTCTGGAGGCTCCTCTGGGTGCAAAAATAAACTGCAGTAGGCAAGCCCTCCCCCCTCCATTAGATGCTTTTTTTTCCAAACTAAAAGGTATCAGGAGGAGATGGAAGAAATCCACCCTCTTCTTTCTCCATATCCTCTATCACAAGGTCAAACTCCATGTCTCAATGTTTGAACACTACAGTACTCTTTCTGGGCCTCCTGTGTTAAGAAGATTCTGTATCAATAGAATGAAGCTCTCTTAGACTGTCCATTTTCACCATGGCAGCAAATCATCCATCACAGAGTCAAAGTTCAGCTTCTCAAATGGCTCTGGTTTAATGGACCTTATATCTTAAGAGACAGAGGCTCACTTAGATTGCCCACTTTCGTTATAATGAAAGATGATAAGTGTATAAAAAGGGAGGAACAGGAGGATGACATGATGATGTGGCTGTATTATAATACATATCAGTAGCAAGACAATTCCCCCATCACCCTAGTAGAACATAAATCAAAGATTTGAGCTGGAGTGCACTAAAGAAAAGACAAATACCTAAGGGACGGAGGGCTGATGACTTCCCCTCTGACCTCTGCTGCACAGTTAAATGAAAGGGCACTGGGAAATAAGGTAGGCAAAGGGTAGAATAACACAGTAGGGTACAATTGCTGTCAAATTACTGATATGTGAGTAGACAGTGTTGGGACTGATGCTAGGTAAAGAGGCACTGGGTGCACCGACATCTTTACAAACATCAGTGGAACCAGCACCTGTGACTCTGCTGTAGAACAAAATGACATCTGTAGAACCAACATCAATGGTGCACATATCAGATGTTCAAAAACTGGGTGGACCAGGTTTTAGTCTTTGACATAATGTTTTCACCTTGGAACACTAGGGGCGTTGCAAAGAGATTGTAATTTTTAAGAAATTTCCTTACCTCATTTCATCTGCTAGGACAGTGATGGGGTACATGCATGGTCTTGTAGGGGTATGCAAAAAAACATTAATAATGGTGTCTTCCTAGCCTACAGTTTGTAAGAACAGATCCTGCTTGATAAAGATCAAAGGGCAGAAGCAATATTTTTATGCAGTGGCAGTTTGGAGCTATGCTGCAAAGTTCTCTCTGTGGATGTTCAGGAGTCAGAAGGCTGTAGAGAGGGAGCAAGAAAGGGTTAAGTCTGACAGCTTTTGGATTATTCCCCCTTACAGCTTTTCAACCAATAGGAAGAGACATCGTATGGTAAACTGCTCGGCGGCAGATGTAATTTTTTTTTTTAATTTCTTACAGTTTTTAAGGTTACAACTGACAATAAAATACACATACAACATACAACAAATCATAACAACCTATCTACAATATATACAAAGAAGTCACTTCAAGAATCCAATTTTTGTACTAAGCACTTATTCTGCAGTGATAAGAAGAGTAAAACAGTAACCATTAGCTATTTAGGGTGATATTACAAATACGAGGGGAAAGATAAACTAAAACCTTTACATAGGGTACATCTATTTTTGATCAACTTATCAACATAAAGATTTATAAAATGACAATGATAACAAGGTTCTAAATATATCCTTATTAACTTTCTTACATATATTGAATATTTCACTTCTAAAATTAATATTTTTACCTCTCGAGAATTAAATCTAATAGGTATTCCCAAAACTCTTGGTAGTATTTACATTTCTTAGTAACATATAATAGCTTGTGGGAGGAGATGTATTTGATTGCCAAATTGCTAAAACCTTCCCATGAGAGTGGGGTTACAAGGGTCCATTTCTTTGTAATATGGAATTTGACAAGAGCACATATGGTGATGAGAACATGCTTTAAGACTGTCAGAAGATTATTTATATTAACGTGCAGTATAGTCGTTTCCCAGGATAAAGTACTTTTTTGGTAGCCCATTTTCTCTAGTCTTGCTCTTAATGAACACCATAGGTTAAGAACTTTACATTCCCACATAACATGGAGAATGTCTGCTGGATGCTTAGTGCAGGTGGGTATTTGTTATTAAATTTACTAATTTTTGAGGGGTAAAATATGCATTATTGTTAATCATACGTTGTGTGTAAAGCAACTTTTTGAACTGACAATTCGAGCATGTTTTCAATGGTATCTTATTTATCTTGTTCAGTAATTTGTGGGTTTTTCTTTTGTCAGTATGAGGAAAATAAAGTACAATTCTGATGTTTTATATCAATTATAAGTTTGTAGACTATGGAAATTGTTTTCCCCATGGTTACTAGATTTTTTAGAATTAATTGGGATAAATTAGTTTCTTGTTTATCAAAATTATCAGGTGGAAATTTGGTGTTTACAAGGTATCGGAGTGAGTTCATAATATTTATGTATTCCTTTGGGAGATTTAATTTCTCTCATAATTGTGTTATATCACATTCCTTCCATTTGCAAATTTCCCATACTGTAAGATCTCTTATTAAGGGATAATCCTGCAAGTTTATCAGTTGATTATTTAATAGTAAATTAGGATTAAGGTGTATAGGTTGCAGTAGAAGGAGGGCATTTAGTAATTGTACAGATGAAAAGAGCTTTTAAAAATGTTAAAACCATTTGTTTAATAAGTGGATGTAAGTTCTTAACATAGACAGATTTTTGATTTAAGATTAGGAATAGGAGAGCCCTAGGATTGCACCCAAGTGTCTTAATTTGTTCATACCAAATTCTAGACTATAAGGGGGACCATACATTTGTGTTTGATTTACAATTTAATTGTCATAGCCTATATGCATTAATAATACTGTAGTACAGTTTAAAATCAGGTAACACTAACCCACCTGTAAATTTAGGAAGTATAAGCTTTTCACATTTGATTCTAGTAGCTTTGGGATACCAAATAAATCTGGAAATAGTTCTTTCCATATCTATGAAAAATTGTTGGGATATAATTGTGAAGATAGCGTTCATTTGGAAAATAATTCTTGGTAGCAGGCTCATCTTAACTACACTACTTTTTGATAACAAAGACATATTGATATTTTTCCATGTGTTCATATCATTTTCAGTAGTATTTCAGGTGTTAAATTATTTTTAATAATTTCACTAAAATTAGGAGTATATGTTACCCCCACGTATTTTAGTTGATAAGTTAGCTTAATCTCACTCTCCGGGAAGTAAAAGTGCATATGTCCAATGGGATTTAGTGGGAAGATATGAGATTTGTTGGGATTTAGTTTATAATTTGAGATCTCTGAGAATTTGTCAATGGCTGCCAGTATTTTAGGAAGATCTGTTGTGGAGAGTTGTGGGTATATATTTAAGTCATCAGCAAATGCCAAATATATAATTTTAGTATTTAATACTCTTGGAATGTGTAGAAAAGATTTTTGTGATATAAAAAGAAGTAGTGGTTTGAGACATAAATTAAAGAGGTAGGGAGAAAGTGGACACCCTTCTCTTGTGCCATTTGAAATGGGGATATGTTTTGTTTTATTGTTGTTAATCTGAATGGAAGTAGAGGCCATCTGATACAAGACTTTAACTTTATTAATAAATTCTTGAGGAAATCCGAATAAAGGCATAACATTAAATAAAAAGTGTAGATTTACTCTGTTGAAAGCTTTGGTAGCATCTGCGGCAATAACGTATTTGGGATGTTTATCTGTTTTAAGTAATCTGATAGCTGTGTCTAGTAACAGAGTGTTATCACTTGTTTGCCTATTTGCCGTGAAACCCAGCTGATTATGAGATATAATAGAGGGGAGTATATTCTTCAACCTGTTGGCTAAGATTTGGGCAAAGATTTTAAAGTCAGTGTTTATGAGGGCTATTGGTCTATAATTAGTAGGGTCCGTTGGGTCAGAATTCAGTTTAAGTAGAAGGATGGTCTTAGAGTTATTTATATATATGTCTGTTATCCCATGTTGTATTATATAATTATATACTTTAAGTAAGATTTTAGAAACAGGTTCTGAAAATATTTTATAAAATTCAGAAGTGAATCCGTCAGGTCCTGGCGATTTACCTGGCTTGAGATTTTTTATTGCTTCTTTTATCTCTGTTTGGTGAAGTGTTGCCCCTAAGAGTTTTTGTTGTTCTTTTGTAACTTTGTGGGAATTTTAGGTTTTGACTGAACTCTAAATTTTTCATTTGAGGGTGGTAAGTGCATGTTGTACAGCCCTTTATATATGTTCTCAAATACATTTAAAATGTTCATAGATTCATGTCATGTCTTGGTTTTCCTGAATTATGCATCCTTCATAATGTAATTCTTTGATTCTTGTTGGGCCACTCTTAATATTTATTAGCCTGGTTAAAAATCTTGAGAGTGTTTGTGCCCATTCTGAGTACTGATATAAGGACCTGCTTTCTAAAAAAAGTTACATTTTCTAAGTAATGTTTATCTAGTTATTTTTGCCATTCTATACATTGTTCCTCTAATTCTTTTGAATACTTTTGTAATAGTTCTAATTCTGCTGACTCAATTTGCAATTCTAGTGTGGTTTTGGTATTATTGTAGTTTTTCTTAAACCAGGCAGATTTTTGAATTATGACACCTCTAATAACTGCTTTAGCAGCTTCCCATTGCTTATCAAAAGATATTGGAGTAGTCATGATTTCTTCATCTAATTGAGTAAGTATACTGTTTATCTCTTTTGCTTCCTCTTGTTTCTGAATAATTTTTGGATTTAAAGTCCACTTATTGAAGTAAGATATGTTTTGGTTGAGGTTTAACAAGTTTATGAATAGATTGATTTTTGAATGGTCTGAGATAGATCTAGGTGAAATGCAGTATTTTAATTTATGCGACCAAAAGAATTGAGAGATTAGGAAGGCATCTATTCTTGACCAAGATTTATGAGATGCGGTAGCGTTGTCGCCTCACAGTAAGACATTGTCCTGTTCGATTCTTAGCTAGAGTGTCTTCTGTGTGGAGACATGCGTGAATGGGTGTACCTTAATTGAAGGTCGTGCATGAGAGCTGGCCACTCGGCACGTAAAAATCTACTGCCAATCATTAGCGGACTGGAGTTCCGCTGTGGCGACCCCTAACTGGGAAAAGCCGAAAGACACAACAAGAAAAGAAGGTATGTCTAGATATTGTTTTGTCATGTTGGAAATTCTCATACAGATCAAATAGATCAAAAGTATTTTGCAGTTCACTAAGGGCTATATTTATGCTATGCGGTTGCTTGGTTTCTTTATGGGATCTATCTTTATCAGGTTCCAGTCTCCCCTGATTATATATAAATGGTTAGGGAATTCAATAAGTAAGTTAAAGATTTCATAAATAAAAGTTTGTTGGTTAGAGCAGGGACTATAGTTATTTAGGAAATGTAATGGTTTATCTATGCTATGGTATTTAGAGGTAAACAAAGCCCATCTGCCGCCCAAGTCAGTTTTCGTGGAAACAATTTCTCCCTGATATGTTTTGTTAATAATAATAGCAACCCCTCTAGAAGTAGAATTATGTCCAGCAACTACTATATGCTTGACCCATTTACTTTTTCTCTCCCTGTCCCAAAGTTGTGAGATTAGGTGAGTTTCTTGAAGAAAGGTTATCATTGTTTTACTTTGATATATAATATGCATGACTAGGTTCCTTTTACTTTTGTCTGAAACCCCCTTAACGTTCCATGAATCTAGAGATATCATTTCTGAAAGTTTAAAAAATATTTCTTGATTATTGTTAATAAAGCATAATAAGCAATCGACAACATAAAGATATACTGTTGTTTATTTGTGTTAGTACTTTCTGTATAGTGACTTCTGTTCTCCTACCCCCCCCCCCCCAGGTGTGCCTAACCAACCATCCCTCTGTAACGATAGATAAACAAAACTTATAAAATCAAAGGATATTTGTTGTGACTGGGTCTGAGTAAAAATCTTATAGAGCAG
Source organism: Protopterus annectens (assembly GCF_019279795.1). Taxonomy (NCBI): domain Eukaryota; kingdom Metazoa; phylum Chordata; order Ceratodontiformes; family Protopteridae; genus Protopterus; species Protopterus annectens. The sequence goes on from NC_056741.1 coordinate 588,171,118, forward strand.
AGGGATGTCAAAATTACCTACTACTTTCCAAATGTACACAACCATATGCATCAACTCTGCATAGCAGCCTCCCTATACCCATATTCAAAATCTATTTTTTAATATCTTACCATTTTTAAACATATTTATAATGTTAGTTAATATACTCAAAATACTTTGGATAGCCTTATAACTAAAGAAATATACTAAAATTCATATTAGTTCTTAGATTAAAACCCTTGAAGCCATAGAAACATCCCTATGTCATTTTGTTTTTAAGCTATAACAAGTCAGAAGGTGCATGAATAGTTACATACATATGGCTGACTAATAAAGACAAAGTAAAGAAAAGAGAAAAAACACAGTACAGTGTAGTCTTATGAGCTAAATCTATGAACACCATAAATAATACTAGAGAAGCGTTATTGAATATTACTACTGTCACTCTAACAACAAAATAATAATTCTTATATTATTCACCTTCAACAAATGTGTATTACAGATACATATTCTTTAGCTTCATTGCTTTCTCTATATATAAGCATTTGCTTAGTAATACAGCCTAAAAGAAGATGTTTTAACTGGGTATATCAATTCTACAATACTAGGAGACTCTGTTCGCTTTTCCTAGAGAAAAATACACATTCCAGTTGCATATTTTACCTTAAGGTGGTTAACGGATAGAGCAGGTCTGTTTTAGATGCAAGACCAACATGAAATGTGATTTTGTAACAACACATATGAGCATGCAGCTGCTATCTAATATAATTATCAGACTCTTCTTTAGATGTATAACTCAGCATTATATACACATTAGTATACGAATATTTCATGTAATAATTCAGTTAAGAAGAAAACTGATGTTATATTCCACAAAATCATCAGCTTAATATGGTCAAGCATTTTCATTAAGAAAAACAGTCTGCACTGCATATTTAAACTAACTTTATTAACTTCAAAATTCTCTAGTATGCAAATTAAGTATTCATAAGTCTCTCTGCTTACATTTTGCTGCACAGGTTCAGTTAGTATACTTAGCAAGCAGTCTGAGTACATTTCCGACTATTTTGATGGATTATTTTCAGGAAAAAATGCAGTTTTATGTATTATACTGTCTTTGCGACTCATTTCTGCCATTTAGATCCATTCCCAGTAATGCACTGGGGCTCCTAGGTCGTTTAGATGATTAAATGAGTTGAAAGGTGAAAGGTTATTGCAAACACTTGTTTCTGCACAGAATTGTGGGTAAAAGAACGTCACAATGTTAATGGACCTCGCAGCCTACTCAGAAATGGAAAAATAAATGGATTTAAGTATTTACCTTAAGAAAAAAATCGAAAAAAGGCAGGATTCAGCCTAAAACAGAAGAGGATGTCATTTAGATGCTTCAGCCAATGTGGATTGACTTTTTCAAGCTGGATTTACATTGTAGAGATGGAGAAAAGTGACTTTTGCTTCTTCAGGTGTGTCTATGGATATTTTTTCATTTTTATGGTAGAATATTAATGTAGCAGGATATTTCATCTGAAAGCGTATGTTTTTTCCATCAGATAAGCACAGTATTTATTTAGTTTCTGATGATTTTGCTTGACTGCAAGAGGAAGGTCTTGGCTTATTGTGATTTTGTGTCCTCTCCATGTGAGGGTTTTCTTGGTTTTATATACAGATAGTATTAATTGTACATGGGCTGAATTAAGGATCCTGACATATATCTGTCTTGAATAGTCCGTGTTTTGTGAGCGTCTTATGGATCTGTGAGCTCTTTCAATTGTTATGTCCTCCAGAAGTTCTTTATCCTGCAACAGTGTGCTTAGTATTTCTTTAATTGTGTTTAGCTGGGTGTTTTCGACAGACTCTGGTATTCCCCTGATAATGAGATGTAATTTTTGATGAAGAGACTGAGAACAACTGTGTCAAGTAGGTGCAATTATGTTAGAAAAGAATAGTTTAAGACAAGTAATTGGTTTAAGCAGGCTAAATCCTTATGTCACTTGGATTCCCGATACTGTGTTGTATTTTAAGGGGGTTGGGTTCTGCAGTCAGTCAAATAGATCAAAAGTATTTTGTAGTTCACTAAGGGCTATATTTATGCTATGCTCCTCCTTTGGAGGAGATACCTAGTAACTATGAATCTGTTTTCATTTTTCCATCCATTTCCTATTTTTTTATTGTAACATAGACAATTTATTCTTCAGGTGCGGCAGGCACTGAATTTGTAGGGTTAAATAGGATGACTCATGAAAACTATTTACAGTACAAAGGTATATTATTCTTTGCAGTCAATACCAGTGGTCCTATGTCACATGCTGTGTCAAAATGTTTTACTCATGCAGTTTCTGTTCATTTTTTTAATGATCACTTTCATCCTATCTTACTCTTTACTCTGCTGCAGCAGTCTGTCCTGCTTGCTTTTGTATTATTCATATTTACTTGTTTTAAATACAGACTATATTCCAAGACACGTGAAGTCATATTACTCATTTTACCTACTCTACTGATCCACTCAGGAAAGATGCCTGGTCATGTACTGAGAACCGAAATCAGGACAAAAGTGCTAATCTTGTGTGTGTGTGTGTGTGTGTGTCTTACTGCTACAATCCTACTGTTTTAGTTCTTCATCAGACAGCACCCACCTTTGGTGTTGGAATAAAATCCATGGCCTGTAATTGGATTATTTTTCTAAAAGTAACACTGCAGTGCAATATGGTAGGGGTGCTGCACTCCTGAGTTTGCAATCCTTCTGATGAGAAGTTAAAATGCAACTGGATCTGTCAGAGTTGGTGCTGAGATCAGATGTAAAACATCCTACAGCATGAATTAAAAAGAACAGAGGAAGTTCCCAAGTGTCCAGGAGAAATTTTCCCAAGTCAGTAAGAATATCAGCTTAGGTCTGCCATGAAACAAAAATGACATTGGCCTAGTCATGACGAGACACTGAACTATACAGTTGTTTGGGTGCAGCAACCTTTTCATTAGTTACAGATCTCTTTAATGTAGAATTATTCAGATGATTTTTACTTCTGCAGAGATTGTGCATATTTACTGATATTGGTGGATTGTAATGACAGAAGACTGAGAGGCCTTTTATGGTTGAAATGTTCTGAATTTGACAGTTTTGTCATTATTGGTTCATATGTTTTGTTTCATTGCTTACTCACTGAAAAATGTTCAACACTATAAATTTAAAACATGCTCTAACAAGTGGTGCTGTGTTATATACGGGATATCATTTAATTATTATATTATAATGTAATACAATCAGGAAGGTGAATCAAAAAACTTCTGCATGGTCCTAAAATGTGTGCAAGGGGTCTATGATTTGAAAACAACCCAAAGGTAAACTTAATCTGCCACTGGCCAGATGCATTTTCATTAAATGTGGGTTTCAATGGTGTTTCAGTGAATGTGAGTTTCAAAGGCAGAGAAGTTTTAATGCTAAGTCTGTTTTAATTATGAGACTGTATTGCTTTCCTTAGCAAATGTCTGTCAGTGTTTGTGCTATAAAATTTGAAATACAATTTTTAAATTAAATCCAAATATCTGTAATAATTGTAGAAGTCAAGCAGAAAACAGTATGCACACAGAGTTTTGAACAGTGTTTATGGCAACTGGGGAGAAATAGCCAAGTAATGGGACTCTGGAATGGTTGCATGGGGGGGGGGGGGTACCAAAATTACACACATTTTGCTTTTACATACAAAAATCTGTGCGGTACAATTTAGGAAAATGGACTGCCAAGGAGTATGTAAGTCAAAAAATGTTGGAAAGCACTGCGCTAGGATGTTCATAATATGTCAGTAGTAAGTAGCTGTCCTTAGACCTTGGGAAATCAAGACCTTTCACTGTTTAGATTATGGTTATACTAGTGGCCTTCCGAGACAGTCTCATTCTGCAAAGGGAGTCTGTTTCTCCCCTTTAGGGTTAACAGGGTTAAAGCTTCCCATCGTTGATGTTTTCATCTACTACCGTCAGGAAGCTTGACTGCAGAAATACCATGTTAAAACTTTGTGCTTCCCTGTATTTAAGATTATTTTTGAACAAATTGTGATAACAAGGGAAAGCTTGATTCATAGTCTAGCTTTGGAAAGTGTTGTGCAATGGATCTCTCATGACTTTTTCTTATTGTTAATACGCATGTTTAGTATAAGTTTCTTTCAAATTGTTATTTGGTCTTCCTATGGTGCATTTCATAAAAGTTTCAAAAAGGCCTAGCTCAGACGTTGTCTTATATAATGTTAAGAAGCAAAATTTAATGAAGATTTCTGAAAGTGTCTGAATAGTTCAAAATTTGTATCTCTAGTGTCATTTAGTAGGGGATCATTGTGTCTTTTCAAGGTTAAGGTGACTTGCTTAGAGGCTTGAAAAACATAGCATTATCATTAAGTGACCTGATCAGTGGGGTTTTAGTAGCACAATGATCTCCCTGAAGTGACTGAATTATCAACATCATCATCATCAACCCTTTTTTCCCATTTTCAATATGGGGTCAGAATATTGTATCAGCTGGTGCCATCTCTCTCTCTTCAGTGCCACTCTCCTGCCATCTTCAGCACTGATGCCTTACTGTGACACAATCCATCCACATCTCTGGTGGATGCTCTTGTTTCCTCTTGCCTTCTTCCTGTCTATCCCAAGTCTTCTTCACCAGATTGTCTTCTGCTTTTCTACATATATGCCAGAACCACCATGATCTGCTCTCTTTGACCTTTTCTGCAATTGGAATTACTTTTTCTGCTCTTTTGTCCTCATCTCTTTGTCTGTCCCATAGTGTGCATCCTACCATCTGTCTCAGGCATTTAATCTCCATCACCTTAAGTTTTCTCATTTGCTCTACCCAGAGTTTAAATTGCTTACCATTTTTGCTAGATATTTAAAGAAGGTTACTTTTTGTAGCTGAACCTATTTTTCTATAATCATGCATGTCCTTTTTGCCACATTTTATGAGGCATTTGAACTACACCCATTGTGCATTTTTAGACTATCATGGACAGTTTTCCAAATGTATTTATTTATTTATTTTTGCAAATGGCAGTCATATAAAAAAAATGTCTGAAGATTTTTCCTCATGTTTGTGCATAAGAATAGTCCTTTGAGAAGTGACCACAGTATAGAACTCTGTTGGGCATTACTTGTAATCCCCATCATATTAGACTTGTGTCCTGCAGCTTAGTCATTGTTTTTCACAGTGAATTAAGTTTAGCTTGAGATTTAATGCTTTTCATTTTTTTTCACTATTCTCTCATGTAGCAGTGTCAAATGCCCTATAAAAGTTGAGATAAGCACAAACACTTTCAGGCCTTTATTGTACGCTGAGTCTACCTTCTCAATGAAAAGGAAAAATTTCTGCTCTAGAAACCTTTACTATTCTACACTTAACAAAACTAAATCCCTTATGTCATCTTGGACTAACTCCATTATGACCATCTCCATGATTCTCAGTAGAGTACTAGACAAGGCTGATGTGTATAAAATGGCTAGGGTCTAATATGACTCCCCTCACCATTTCATAAATTGGTGCCAGTAATGCTTGTAGCCATAGGTCATATATGTGTTGCATCCAGAGCTTCAGCTGCATATTTTTTTAACCCTTTTTAAGGTATTCCAGTTACAAATTTTCCCTAAGTAGCACTTGTGTGATCACCTAGTAGTACTACTCCTAGACCTTCCACTCTTTACCCCCTTAGCTCTCTCTGGCCTCTCCCCCTCAGTTTCTGATGACTATAGATGGACAATTTCCTACATTTTCTCCTGCCAGTCTGGTTGATATGGGCATCTTGAAACAGTGTAGCAACTGCCTCATGTACACAGACAACCCTCTACTACTTCTACAAAGGAACACAATTTGTGAGAGATGCAATTACATCAAGCACCTAGTGTCATTGCTCTCTCCCCAACAAGTCAGTATATCTGGCACTGAGAAGGTTGTTAACATGAACACCACACCTCAAGCACCACCCACACCTACATAACACCTCCCCACATATGCGGTGGTTTTCAATAAAAACATACCCAAACAAATGAAATCTCAGAGGCAAAAACACCCGTGAACTCCACTGCCCACCACACCACACACCACACATAGTCCACACACCTAAGGCCTAAACATAAACTCAACATATTAGTCATAGGAGGCTCCATTGTGAGACAAACAGATGTGCCCCTCACCAGGCTGGATAAGAAAAAAGTCACGGTTAGTTGTTTGTTGGAGGCCAGAATCAACCATATCACCCATGCACTCAAGTCTCTCAACAGGTACTGTTATGACTCTGTCATAGTCCATGTTGGCGTGAATGACTTGAGACATGGTGTGACACCCATGCACTGTCCCAGCAATCAAGGAGCCTCAATCCTCACCACAAACACCAGTGAGGGGCGTCCGTATAGGGAAAGGATAATAAATACACACAATAAAGTACAATTTCCCTTAAGAGCACACAGAGATCACAGTCAGTCTGGGGCTGGTTTCTCCCTTTCTCTCCAGGTCCCCAATAAGACTCCCAACTGCACAGCTATAGGGTCCAGATATCAGCCTAGTGGCAAGCTAAAACCTCCAGCACCCTCGCTGTCCAACCAGTGCTTTGTGTCCCTGTCCAAGAAGCTGACACACATACACTTTGAGATAAGAGTTTATACAACCACACGGACACTCCTGGGGAAGGCTGGCACAGGTTCTACAGCTGTACCACTTTTAAACAGCTATACAGTAGAAATCACTGCCACCATCCAGCTAATATTTATCAGCTACTCAAAGACCCTTATGAAAGGGTGTCCAATTATACTGTGCAATACTATTATCCAAATGGTAAGTGCAACCAGTCAAGACTTATTTGGAGTGACTTGGTACAGTATCACTATATACATGCAATGCACTCTTAGAGCTTAAATTATCTCTACACAAAACAGCCACAGTTGAAAGGTTTAAAAATATTTAATAATAATAAATAATAAAAATACAAGACAATACATCAAGAGTTCAGAGATCACAGAGAAATAATTAAAATAATACAGTAGAAAAAATCTGACATCACAGAAAAACAAACTAGTATAATCTTCTTATTTCCTAGCTATATCTAATAGAATACACAGTTCTAAAATCATACTTACCTATAGACACAGGCAGAGTGGTGAGTTTGATGTTCTCAAGACAAATGCTCAAATGCTATCATTCTTTCTGTCCTTAAATTGATAACACAATAACACTGATTCAATTCAGATTACATCATTTCTTTCTGGTTCCCAGGCTAACAGACTCTCAGAGGTTAATAGTCCTTGATCTTGCAGCTGGTCAGGAAGCCAGAGCAATAAAAGAAATTATACATGCAAACTCTAGCCATTAACTCTGGCCTCAAAACAATAGGCAGACTGCCTTTATCTAGACATCTCGGCTCTGAGTTTTGACATCAAAGAATTGACTTATCAGCTTTGTTACAGCAGAGTGCACTGTTGTTACATTTTTGGAGTTCCACATTTAACACCATTTTTTTTCCATTTAAGAGAACAAGCCTGTGGCTTATATTAATATTTACAAATGACAGAATTATCTACAAAATGATATATGGCTAGGCTGGCAGCCTTCTCCTATCTTCACATGTGGGTCTATATTATAAACATGAAAGCTGTAAACAGTGAATACATCTACATCGACACATAAAGGTTGATGTACAAAAAGAGGGAAATACGTAATCTGTGAAAATGAAAATGCCAAACGTATTTCTTCAACCAACAGCGCCATGCAGGTAAGCTCAAACTAACTAAAAATTAAATTAACACACCCCTTGCACCCCTCATGTGGGGGGGCTGTGCCTCCGACCTTAAATATACCAACTCTGAGACCGCACTACAGTGGGGAAAAGAATATAATTCCTCATTCCCCATGATCGTCCTGCTGGCCAAGCAAATATGTTCGGCATTTTCATTTTCGCTGATTATGTATTTCTTTCTTTTTATACATCGACCTTTATGTGTTGCTGTAGATGTAGTCGCTATTTTGAGCTTTTGTGTTTATAATATAGACCCCTTGAGACATACCTCCTTGGACTATATGAAGAGAGACATGATCGAGCCCGCTGAAGATGTGTCCGAGGCAGGTATGTTCCTAGCGTTAAGCAACATTCTACCATTACCCAGAATGATGCCTCAGTACAAACAAAAAATGATTGACTTTAACAATTGGCTTAGTTTCTGGTGTCATTCCAAGGGTATCCAGTACCTGACAACCTGGGATGACATGATTGACAAACCACAATGCTTTGCCAGAGATGGCCTGCATCTGTTTCCGTTGGGCTTCAGGCTCCTGGGAAAGGCTCTTGCCTCCCCCATAGTGCCTTTTTTAGGCAATGCCATCAGGTCAAAACTACCAACATGAAAATTTCATCAAAGCATAAATAAAGGTCATGCTGCTAAACGCAAGGAATCTAAACGCAAGGAATCTAAACGCAAGGAATCTAATGCATTTTCATGTTTAGATTCCTTGCGTTTAGCAGCATGAAAATTTCATCAAAGCATAAATAAAGGTCATGCTGCTAAACGCAAGGAATCTAAACATGAAAATGCATTAATTGCAAGCATTCTAAACCTTGGAAGATGCTGGCATTTGTGCAGTCACAGAAACCTGGTTCAAAGCTACAGAGAGCACCCCAGCCATACCAGACTACTCATCCTATCATACATTTAGACCCCAAACTGTGAGCAGCAAAGCAAAAAGAGGTGGAGTTGCAGTATATATAAAAGACATACACACCTCCAGTATGACACACAGGAAATACTCCAGGTGCAGTTAACAATCGACAAGACCCCTATTCAAATCATAACTAGCTAGAGGCCTCCAACTTTTATCAAGATTCAACCCTTTACCCTGATCCTGGGCGATTTAATCCAACTATAGATTGGAAGAAATACTCATGCCAAAACACAAATGCCCAGCGATTCCTTGATTTCGTCAATACAAATGCCTTGGACCAGTTGGTCTACACTCCCACAAGAGGTGAAAATATCTTGGACTTGGTATTAACCAACATGAGTAACCACTGCACCATCCCTACAATGTCATCATCCCTGGTAAGATCCAACCACAAAGTGGTCACTTTCAAAGTTTCTGTCTCCCCCGACCCCGCCTTCCAGCTAGGATCAAACAAAAAAACTTCTCCATAGCTGATTACAACCTCCTGAGGGAAGGTATAAACAGCTTCACAGCCCCCTCCCCTCCATAGGAACTGGCATATATGTCCAAACCTACACCAAAGTATTATATGAGCATTTATATAGCTGCATGGAATCAGGAATACCCGACAGAATGAAATCCTCCTCTTCAAGGAGGAGTAAACTTGCCAGGGGGATATCTGCAATAAATAAACTCTATAATAAAAGGAAAAAAAATTGCTGTCCAGGACCAAGAAGGAGCAGGTGCCTAATTGGAAGCAACTTCTCCTTAGCCTGAACAAGCAAATAAGAGCACTAGTGAAACCCTCCAAAGCAAACTTCGAGTCCATACTGGCCACATCTACTAAAGACAGTCGTAAGGTCTTCTTCACATATGTCTGGAATCTCAAGGGAAGCACCCATATCTGCTCAAAACTGGTGGTCAAGGACACAACATGCACAAATGCCATAGATATAGCCAACCTGCTGGCAGACAGGTTCAGTGAAAACTTCACCCCTGTGTGTCCCCATCAGTAAAATAGGACATCCCCAGTACCTCCCCTCCTCCCCTTATCTCTAGGGAACAAGTCATCACTGCCCTCACAAAAGCAAAAAATACAGCCTCTGTGGGACCCAATAACATCCTAGGTTGCATCCTACATGAACTCAGGCAGGATCTTTCAACACCATTAGGCACCCTATTCAACCAAAGCCTGAGTACCAGCTTTGTCCCATCTGAATGGAGGCCATCCACTGTCATCCATTTGCTCAAAGGTGGAGCATCCTCCGATTCAGGAAATTATTGACCCATCAGCATAACTAGCCTGATATGCAAGGCCGTGGAGTGGATTATCATCGACCTCATAAACAAGGACATTGGCAACCTCCAGACACTCGATCCCACACAGTTTGGTTTTATCAAGGGGAGGTAATGCCTGTTAAATTTGGTCGACTTCTTTGAGACAGTCAACAAGGCCATGGAGGAGGGGAAGATGGTGCACACCACCTACCATGACCTGGCCAAAGACTTAATACTATTCCCCACTCAGATATAATGGATGAACTCTTTCAACTAGGCATCAATCCATATGTTACCAGATAGGTAGCAAAATGGCTCACTGATAGAACCCGCCTAGTCAAAATAGGGGAAGCCATCTCAAGCAGTAGACCCATAAGGAGTGGTGTACATCAGGGATTGTTCTTGGGGCCTCTACTTTTTGGGATATACTTTTCAGAGGTGCAGGTCAAAACCAGTGGTATATGGCTGACCAAGTTTGCAAATGACTGCAAGCTGGATGCTGTCATAAATTCCCCTAGTGATGTGGACATCCTCCAAGAGGGTCTCACCCAAACAAATGACTGATGCCAGAAACATGGCCTCAAACTGAATGCCAAAAAATGCATCATCATCCCCTTTGGGGAGAATGACATCCCCCCAAATGATCACATTGATAATAAGGTCCTAAGCACACAATCAGTCGTGAAGGACCTGGGCACCCAGGTTGATAGCAAACTGACTTTTGACCACCATATAGTAAGGGTATCTCATCCAGGGACAAGGTGGTCATAACATCCCTGTATTCTTCCCTTATAAGACCCATTATCGAGTACAGTGCCCCTTTCAGCGTGTACCTCACAAAGCACATGCAGCAGCTGGAGAGATCACACGAGTTTCCTCACTGGGAGAATCCAGGGCCTCAAGCATCTACATTACACAGATAGGCTAAAGACCCTGTCCCTCTACTCAGTCTCCTACAGACTCTCAGAGGTGACCTCTGTCTGGCATACAAAGAAATCTCAGATGACGTCCTGATGGGACTATTACATATCCGCACGTCAAGCTGCACTTGAGTAACTCATACGCGTGACCTCAATCTGGTCTGTGACATCAATAGAACTTGTTGATGGGACAGAGTTGTGTCCCAGAGACTCCCCTTTTGTGGAATAGACTCCCTCTCCACCTCAAGCAGAGTGCCTCATTAACCCTTTTTAAGCACAACCTGGATAACTGGATGGGGAACAGAAAACACACCACTGAAATTCCACCTGTGTCCGTGCTGGACAATGGCATAGGGTGCTGACTTGTTGGAACATGGGCTAAATTCTTGGCTAGGCTTGTAAGGGCCTCAGGGCCAACAGCCTAATAACTTCCTATGATCCTATGATAACATTCTTATAAAGAACAGACTAGGATACTATCCTCTGTGATTAAATTAAGTCTACTGAGAATACTGGCAGTTCTAGGATATTATGTTCTGTTTTCACAAACTAATAAGATAAAAATGTACAGGTAAATTAAAAAAAAAGTTGGCAAAATCGCGAAGTTGGATATGCAGCAGAAAAAGAGGTGGTACTAAATTTTTAAAACTTATCATAGGCATCAATGTATGACTAGATTAGCTTAAATAGAGTACAGAAACTACTTACTGTATTTAAAATCATTATGTTAAAAAGCTGCTTGACAAAGTTGTATTTTTTCTCTTATTTTGAGCATAATCATGGCACTTCATGCATTGCAATCTGATTTGCTGATGATTGCTACCCGAGTGACATAATTTAATTTAAAAGATGCCAAAGTTGTCTAACTTGAAGCAGTAGTGCCATCTATGATGTCAGCGCAGGTAGCATCCTGACATTTGGCAAAAAGGGTATAATTTACTATTACAAATCAGGCATGGTCACACATACAAAAGGACTCTCATTAAAGAGCTTGAGACAGAGGTAGAAAACAGTTTAAACTGTTGATAAGAACGTTTTTTTAATTTAGTAATTAAATATGGTCTCTACACAATGAGCACAAAAGGGAACTTGCACCCTAGAGTGTACCATGTGATATTGGAGGTTAAACCAGTTTCATACAAGAGATTACCAGTTTATAGGGACAAAATACTTAACTAAATAGTTCAGAAAACTAATTAAGTCTCATTCCAAGTAAGGTACATCACGTGGAAACTCTGTTATGCAGAAAGGTAGCCTTATTAACTGATGTTAAAAGAACTTCTGCAGCTATTTAAAAATGAAATAAAAATTAAAAGGTACACAACCAGATGTGCTATATAAATACAATTACCTTTTAATATTCTTAATTTATTTAACATAAAAAGATTACAGTGTTAGACTAAATTTATTAATGCATACATGCATTATTCTGTTTATAAAAATTCCTCTACTATAAATATTTCATTGTAAGTTTTTTTTTTTCAGGCTGCTAGGTGTTGGGCACTATACATACTGATGAATATGTTTTTTTTTCTAGTATGAAAGAGAGAAAGACTTCTTATTTCTTTCTGTACAATCAAGTGTTGATCCTTGTCCATTACCACCACGTGTAGAGTTGACCAAGCTGAAATAATCAGCCACTAAGCTCATTGCTTTATTTCTTCTAAGTGCTTCAATTCTCTATACCTAACTTTTCTAGTTTGCCCAAAGTAATATATTGGTCAAGGCCATTTCAATCAGTGAACTACATGGATAGTCTGACATTAGTAACAGTAAACAACTTTCAAGCCATTAACTTCACGAAGTTCACTGTCATACCTTAAATAACAGACAGAGCATTCTAGGCAACTGAACTATTCTTCTTCCATGAGTGCTTCTGAAAATAATAAACCAAGGGTTGTGTATACCATTCTGTTTTACAGACTAGCTGAATTTGTGTAAGAAATGTTTTGTGTACCAGACATGTTTTAACACATTGGGCCAGATTCACGAAGGCTTGCACGGAGTCTAAGAGTAGAGTAAGACTCCATGCAGCCAACATGTCTGCCGAGCGATCCAGGAACAGCCGGCAGGGGCGTGCAAGGAGCTCCTAAAACTCCTCTTACACGGACAGGGCTAGGATATGCAAATTACCTCATTTGCTGCTGAAAGGTATGCAAATGAGGTAAATTTGCGATTCAGGAAACCCTAACCTGTCCGAGTAAGAGTAATGTTATTTGCAGAAATGTACTCCATTGACAACTGAGTACGGTTCTGCAAATAGCAAAACGGAGCCATGACAGCTCCAAAAAAAAAGGATGCATCCAGTCGAGGAAGCATGCCAATGGCAAAAATACGGCCATTGGCAATGTCCACTGATGCAAAATTAAAATAAAATATTTTTTTTTATCCCGATCGCTGTTGTTTAAGCGTGTTTGAGCGGTGCTGCGCTCTAAAAACCAGAAAAACAATAATTAAAATCCATAAATGTGGATTTTACAGTAATCCCTAATATACAATGCAAGGGAATGGCATTCCAAAGACAACATGGCTCCTGAGTAGAGGTTGCTAAGGGGGGAAGCTCAGACTAAGAGGTGTAACCAAGCATTAGTAGGCAATCCTATGCAAATGAGGGTAAGGATAGTGAATCCCAAGTTTACATAGCAAAAGAGCACAGTCAGTGGAGTGTAGGAGTAGGATAAGGGGTGTAACAGAGTAGAAGATAGGTGACATCATAAGGGGGGTATGTCTGAAAGAAGTGAAGCTCATTGGAGTAGAGTGGCATGTGTGTGCTGTCAGATACTAATCACTGGAAGAGGTGTGTCAACAGGTACCCTAGCTAAAGGCAAGAAATTGAAGGTGTATGCCGTGAAAAACACCAAAGTTTCTTGTAGAAATGCCTGCAATGTGTATGTGTGCATGTGCGCACCTGTAAAACCGAGTAGCCTGTGTGCGCGCGTTTAAGCTGGAGTAAGCAAGTGTAAGATTGTTGAAACCCATGTAAGTGCTTTTGCACCTGTGTGCACGTGCTTTAGCAAGAATAAGCAAGTTGTAGCATGTGTAAGCATGTGTGCGTGCGTGTGAGCTGGTGTGAGCATGTTTGCGCGGCGCTGCCCCCTGAGGAAACGGAAAGAGAAAAGGAAGCACAACAAATAGTAGGAAGTTAACCAGGGAGTACTAGCAGTGCTAGCAGGTGAAAACAATCAGAATCAGGCAATTACACAGGCAGTACACTAGCCTAGCCCAGCCCAGTACTTAAAACTCAGCAAATAACTTTCCACTATGTTTTTCTCAGAGACACTGCAACACTGCAGTAAGCTAATAGAAGTGAAAACTGATAAAAGCTTTATTGAGACAAAGAAATGTTAGGGGCTGCCATTGCTGTTATAAGGCGACATATGCAACATGCTGAGGGTGGTGATAATGCGAATGCTGCTGAGCAACCCACAGTGAGGAGATGGAGAAGAGTGTACAGGCCCAGGGTAACCTACCAGGGGCTACATTAGCTGGAGATGGTGGAGCGCTATAGAGTGGACAGAGACCTCATGCAGCAAATTGTTGAGCTATGCAGGCCACGCCTCACACACAGAACCAACAGAGGGGAACCCATCCCAGTGGAAACCAAGGTATGTGTTGGCCTAAGAATACTAGCAACAGGTACCTTCCAGAGACCAACTGGCAAAATGATGGGGATTTCACAGGCATCAGCATCCAGGGTACTGCACCAGTTCCTGAATGCCATGTCAGCACATGTCAGTGATCATGTATATTTCCCCAATTCCCGTTAGGTATTGGCCAGCAATATGCATCTCTTCCAGCAAATAGTGGAATACCCTGAGGTAGTGGGTGCAATAGACTGCACGCACATTCGCATCAAAGCACCAGCTGGTGAGTGGGGTAGGGTCTACTATAACTGCAAGGGTTACCCCTCCATCAATTGCCAGGTCGTGTGTGATGCGCAGGGCATAATAATGAATGTGTGTGCTGGCTGCCCTGGAAGCTACCATGACTCCCATATCTGGCATCTGACACAGCTGTACCAGACATTTGCCAATGGGGACATCCCTCATGGTCACCTAGTGGGGGATGCTGGATATGCACTTGAGCCGTGGCTGATGACACCCATCAGAAATGCACACACACCTGAACAGGAATGCCATAATGAGGCACACGCACAAACACGAAATGTAATCGAGCATGTGTTTGGCCTGCTCAAGTCATGGTTCCGGTGCCTGGACACATCTGGTGGAGCCTTGCAGTACTCACCAACTACATGTACCCAAATAGTCATGGTATGTGCTATGCTACACAATATGATCCTGTAAAAACAGCTGCAGCAGGAGCAGCATAGGGCTGGGCACAACAGCCCCCCGTCATTGGCAAGGCCATCACAGGCAGAGCGTGACTCGGAGGAGGAACAACCTGAGCCTGCCCCAGTAGGCAGAAGGAGGTGTGCCCAGTATGCTTTGGCCTTGGCAAAGAGGCAACACATAGCATATACACTGGCTCAGTAGGAACCCTGGAAATGATACCTCTCTCCGACTCGCACATATAGTAAAAGGGATGCCTAACTTGACACTACCTCTTAACAAACATGTATAGGGAGTGTAAAATGTGCATCCGACATAGGCAGCCCTGCAGCACAACCTGAGGTATGATTGCCATGTGTTAAGCAATATAAAGCAGTGCTAAACAGCTCTCACCACTATTTAGTATATGTAAACAAAATTGCACACACTAAGTAGCACAACTTCAGGCAATGTTGAGCAATATTGTGCACTGTTCAGAAATGTTGGTTAACATTGAGCAATGTTAAGCAATTCTGGTCAATTTGGGCATAGTTCGGCAAAAGCAGGTCAACATGGTCATATTTGCTTCACTGTTCCTGAAGCAGTCTATTCTGCCATGTATGAAAATATGAAGCAGTGACAGTCCTCGAACCCAGGATACAGTGCACTATAGTCATAGTACAGAACCACTAAACCATGACAGTTATGTCAATGGTCAGCTTGTATGAAGAAATGTTAAGTCTATGCAAAGTATCTCATGGAAACCTTGCAAGCATAGTATAATCCCTGTCGAGTTAAGACACAAAGGTGAGGCCTGCAGTAAGAATAGAACCTGATATTCAACACACATATAGTATAAATGTTAATATTGGTAATGTTCACACACATCAACAAATGTAGTGGACCTCAGACAGCAACATACTGCAAGGTCACACTGGGCATGCTCACACACTTGAATAAATGAGACAAATGTCAGGCAACAAAACACTGAAAGGCCGAACTGGGCATGCTCACACACTTAGGGCATGTCTGAGTACAGCAGTGGGCCACACATATCCGGCAGTTACATGTGTTAACCTAGGAACCTCTCACTATTCACCAATCCGCCTTGTGCACACAGTTATATGACAACAAATACATATATAATACAGTGGAACCCTGTCATAATCAAATATGTTATGCAGATACTTAGGTTGTACATAGAAAGTGGGAAAGCAAAGAAGAAACAAAACCTGCAATCAGTACCATCAATGAACAATGTGCATCCCGAACATTATCATAGGTTCAGAGGTTGATACTAGGCTATCTGCCCTAGGGCATGTATAAGCCGAGCCAGAGTGTATTTGGCTTTTGCAACCCTGCTAGATTAGTAGACTGTGCCTGTGAATAGTAGGTCACACAAGATATCCCACATATGTTCATTTTATTTTGCCTCAGTCTATCAGGGACCCAGAACATATCCCAGGGCTAAACATACGATCACCCATCCACTTGTCAAGATGTCACCTGTAGGTGGTCAGTGGGGGTCTCTGCATATGTGGGACTGGGATCTCATTCCAGAGTGAGTGGAGCCTCTGGGATGGGAATCTGCCCCTCCAGCATGTCCTATTAATATCATTGCTGATGTTCCCGTCCCTGGAGCGTGTAGCTGTAAGGGACTTTGATATCCTGAGGTGGAGCCTGTCCATTAATGCTGTGATGGACATGGCTTTAAACAACAGGCACAGATCGCATCCGAGTAGGCAGTAAGCAACTGAGGAGAGCTGGGGTCACCATAGCCAAACTGCGCATACCATCTGTGTGAGTCCCTAGATCTACTTGGTTAGGTACATTTGTGGACATTACAGTTGCTGCAGGTGTTGGGTAAGGTACATCCGAAATGGGGCATTGTATCCAAGCATGGGCCTGATGAGTATAGGGGCACAATGACCCCACTTGATCTAGATGTAAAACCCTATGGGATAAAGTGGGCTATATAGAAGGTGTGTCCAACAACATTGGCAACATGATTGTCCAAGCCGAGAGTACTAACTATTCATGTCCCCAAATCACAAATCACAAATCACACCCACCATATGTGATGTATCATCACCTATGTGGTAATGTGTGGGCACGTTGTTATTACCAAAGGGGATGACTATGCATCTAATGGAAGGTAGCTGTAGGCTATGGCTCTGGCACCAGTTATCCATCTCTTTGAGACCCTTTTTGAGGATGCTTGTGCCAGCTGGGGAGTTGATTATGGCACACAGTTTGCAGTCATCTGCGAACATGGTCAGCCATATTCCTCCTGTGTTAGCCTGTATGTCTGAGAAATATATACCGAACAAGAGAGGTCCCAGAACTGAGCTCTATGGGATGCCACGTGTAACTGGTGTATAGCCAGACATGACACTGCAATACTGACCATCTGGGTGCTATCCATGATCCAGTTAGCAATCCATCTTGAGACATATGTGTAGATATCGAAGCCGGTGAGCTTATGTATAATGTCCGAGTGGGGTATTGTGTTGAACTGTTGTGCGAGCTCCAGGTAGGCTGTGTGGACAACTCTCTGTACATCTATGGACCTGTTAAATGTTTAAAGACATCGAACAGGTTCAAGAGGCAAGATCTGCTCACAACAAAGCCAAACTGTGTAGGATCCAGTGTCTGTAGGTTCACAATGTCTATGTCTATGTGTATGTGTTCCATGACGATACGCTCCATAGCTTAGCAGACCAGGATAGTTAGTCTTATAGTGCGATATTGTCCAGGGTCCCTTGTGGCACCACCTCTGTGGAGCGGGAACACTGTTGCTGTATGCCATTCTTTGGGTACATATCCTGTAGTAACTCTGATATTGAACAGTGACATAATGTGAATGTTAAGTTCGTCATGAATCTCGTGTATGCCGCAGGTCGGGACACTGTCTGGTCCGATTGATGCTGTGTTGTCCGCTATGGAGAGGGCAGCACTCACCTGTTCAGCTGTGATGTCAGGGAGGATACACCCTGTTGGGATGGACATTTGCACCGTAGGGGGGATGGGGGGGAACATTTCTAGTGAACCTGTTTGCCAGGATGTTTGCAATGTCAGTGGGTTCACTGTATGTTTTGTCATTATGCAGTAACTCACAGCATATCTGTGAGTTCCCACCCAGGTCCCTGATATAACTAAAGAAGGCCTTTTGATTGTTCTTAGTGTCTGTTGCAAGTGTCCATTAGAAGTGGCCCTTAGATGAATCATCAAGTGATCGTAGCTATTCCATAGTACTGATCAGAGATGCCTTCCTTTTTGGGATTGTGCTCTATCATGTAGTAGCCTCCTCCTGTTGTTGTATAGCTTATTAATGGCCGTGATCCACCAGACAGGTCCCCTGCCTTTGGAGGAGTGAGTCTTGTAGTTATCTGGGATAGCACGATCCATGCATTCCAGTAGTTGTCCATAGAATGGGTTTGTAAAGGATTACGTGGTCTGAGCCATAATTAACACTGTCCCAGGGTGTTTGACGGATACCACCTCGGTTTGTAGAAGTGTGACATTTGCTTATGAGAAGTACTTCACTGAGATCACCCAGGATGTGTTTGTGGATGGAATATGTATGTCCAGTGAGATCAATGTATGGTCTGACCGTAACAATGAGGGGTATACCTCTGTTGTGGAACATAGAGTCCCCATGTTGGTGATGATCATGTCCCACATGTTTTACCCTCCTGTGGTTGTGGAGACCAGTTCTTCCATAGCATTTGAGTCTATAAATCCTAGCAACTGTTATGCGAGGGTGTTGGTGCTTGAGTAGTATTCCCAGTCAATGTTTGTGTATTTGAAGTCACACAATATAATGGTGTTTGGAGAGACCTTCACATTCCCCAGTGTTCCCAGGAATACCGAGTGTTGTTCCCGAGTTTGGGAGTGTGGTCTGCAGCAGTCTGCAAACTGAAATGCAGTTTGGCCCACTCTTAGTTGCACATGTACGTTCTCCGGTGCTTTGTGCAGTGCTACCAACCCGGAGGTGTGTGTATGTTTGATGTATATGGATACTCCCCCTACTGTTGTTGGCCGGTCCGAGTCTTGTGTCCGAAAAGCATGGTATGAAGTAAAACCTGGTAGTGTTGGTGTGCTTTTGGGAGCCTGAACCAGGTGTCTATTACTGCACATATATCGGCAGTCTCCATACTGAGGTGAGTCCTGAGTGCATGCATTCTGAGGGTTAGACATCTGTTGTTGAGCAGCATTACTCTCCATTTCCTTTACCCTGTAACATCTATGGAGGTGGTTTTGTCTTCTGAGCCTCACTTAAAACAGCCACTATGGGTGTGGCAAGAGCCTTAGCCAGTATGTGAAAGCCTAGGGGTGACAGGTGCATGGCGTCCATAGCAAAGCTACGTGGCATGTCGAGCATGTAATCCCAGGCTGACAGACACTGGATCCCCTTTGAATGACACCAATATGTTAGCTAACTGTTAAAAGTGATCAGTTTGTCTGTATACTGTGACATCATTCTCGGTGAGGGTAAGATGCTACACAAGGTCAGGGTCATACTGGCCTGGGCTACATGATCAGAGAGCTCCTCTATGTCTCTTGTCATGTAGTCCAGGGAGGAAAGTCTGAGGGATTACACACCAGCATGGTCAATGATGGAGCCATATTTGTACTTGCTTTGGACTGACCTGAGTGCATGTGTCATGTGGCAGATTCTGGCACCCGACAGACAGCACAAATTGACCTTCTCCTTGTTCAGCCTGGTGAGTGGGATGTCAGTGTGACCGACAATTACAGTCACCTATTACAAGTGTATTAGGTGTGTTGTGTAGGCGTAAGGGCAGTGACTGTGTGGCACACTGACTTTGTGAACTATGTAATATGTGTGTATAGTTGTGGGTTAGCAGTTTGGATGTCTGCTTTGGATGTCTCTGCTGCTTAGCAGAGTATATTTAGAGGCTCCGAATATGTGTTTGTGTGGTAATGTATTTGGTTTGCTGTCATCATAGGTCCATGTGAGACTGGATTTGTGGTGTGTGTGGTTACCTTCACCACCTGATAAGACTGTGCCAGTCACGGGTTGAGAGAGCTCAGCCTCCTGTTTGTCTATACAGTTGCATCTCTCACATATTTCTAAGTTTGTTGGTAGGAGGACAGGGTTCTCTGTGTACATAAGGCAGTTGTAACAATGCGTCAAACTTCCAGTATGCACCAGCTGGGCTGGAGAGTACACACGAAACCGACCTTTGGACATGCCAGGATATTATGATGACATACTCTGTTGACTGATCACAAAGGATCAGTAGTGTGTTAAGTGTGTAAAAGAGTATAACAGGGGTTTAGTGGTCAGGTTTGTCGTTGTTTTGGAAAGATTATCTGCGAAGGAGTACAGACAGAACCATGACACCTCCTTCAGCTATGTCAGAAATAGCAATGTACAGTCATATATTTCCTGAGTCAGGGTCAACTGTACCTGACTGACAATGTCAACATCCTGTCAGACAGGCCCATACATACATACCCACCTCCCAGTGACAAAAGGCCCTATCATCATACCAGGAGATATCACATGTAGAATGTGTAAACTGCTTCTCCCAAAGCCAAATGAATGCCATCACGTGGATAACATTGTTTCCCCATATGTGTCATAAGTGAACAACAGAACAAACAGACCCTGCACCTGAACAGTCTGTTGAGCCTCACCCTCTCTACAGGATCTTACACTGTTGAATGTGTTACAGCAACATATGGCACACCCCACAAGTGTTGGTGCACAACAGACCATGGGAACTATAGTCCTATAAGCCAATGAAGTCTGAACCGCTAGGCCATGGAGTCCATCATGATTGCAGTCAGAAACAGTGCTATTGTAATCTGACAAACACACAACCCAACCAACTGTGGTATGTTAATGAGCAGATCATGTTCCCCAAACCTGCTAGATTGTTTTCAAGGCAGCCATGCAGGACATACATCACTGAAAGGAGCAACACACGTCCCACATAGACTTTGAATAGCCCTTTATCAACATCACAGACACATGCTGTATCCACAAAACCAACAATCTGTGCATAAATATGTATTGTCATATGAAGGAATGGCAATTTGTCCACAGATAGATCACACAAGCTATGAATTGTGGAGTCCTGTTCAAGCTGTTCACACCTGCTTACCCACAAGGTTCATTCCTGGGATTGCATAAAACAAAGTGCGTACACATTACCATGTCCAGTCTGATGATGTCAGCATCCTACAAATATAGCAGGAGAATAGAAACTACACAGTAAAGCATATAATGTGTTGTGTTAATGTGTATCTCTCTAGTATCATAACATAGGTAGGGGTTTGAATCCTGCAATTGCTGAGTGTGTGTGTGTGGGGGGGGGGGTGTATGTATGTGTGTGTGTGATTCCCTTTGGGAGTAGTGGCCTTTTTGTAGACTTTGACAAAACATTAAAAGAGGTGAACTCCTCTTTGACAAGTCCGATGATGTCAGTATCCCACAAATACAGCAGTGGAAATGAAAACACTCAGTAAAGCATATAGCACGTTGTGTTAATGCTATCTCCCTAGTGTCATAACATAGTTAGGTAGGGGTTTGAATGTGTGTGTGTGTGAGGTTCCCTTTGAGAGGAGTGGCCTTTATGTAGACTGTGAAAATACAACAAAAGATGTGTGATGATGTCAGTATCCCACAAATACAGCTTTGGAAATGAATACTCCCAGTAAAGCATATAGCGTGTCGTGTTAATGCGTATCTCCCTAGTGTCATAATATAGTTAGGTAGGGGTTTGAATCCTGCAAATGCTGAGTATGTGTGTGTGTGTGATTCCCTTTGAGAGAAGTGGCCTTTTTGTAGACTATGAAAACACAACAAAAGAGGTGAATTCCTCTTTGACAAGTCTGATGATGTCAGTATCCCACAAATACAGCAGTGGAAATGAAAACACCCAGTAAAGCATATAGTGCGTCGTGTTAATGTGTATCTCCCTAGTGTCATAACATAGGTAGGGATTTGAATCCTGTGTCTGTGTGTGTGTGTGTGTGTGTGTGTGTGTGTGTGTGTGTGTGAGGTTCCCTTTGAGAGGAGTGGCCTTTTTGTAGACTGTGAAAACACAACAAAAGATGTCAATTCCTCTTTGCCAAGTGTGATGATGTCAGTATCCCACAAATACAGCTTTGGAAATAAATACTCCCAGTAAAGCATATAGCGTGTCGTGTTAATGCGTATTTCTCTAGTGTCATAACATAGTTAGGTAGGGGTGTGTGTGTGTGTGTGTGTGTGTGTGTGTGTGTGTGTGTGTGTGTGTGATTCCCTTTGAGAGGAGTGGCCTTTTTGTAGACTGTGAAAACACAACAAAAGAGGTGAATTCCTCTTTGCCAAGTATGATGATGTCAGTATCCCACAAATACAGCTTTGGAAATGAATACTCTCAGTAAAGCATATAGCGTGTCGTGTTAATGCGTATTTTCCCTAGTGTCATAACATAGTTAGGTAGGGGTTTAAATGCTGAGTATGAATGTGTGTGTATGAGATTCCCTTTGAGAGGAGTGTCCTTTTGGAGACTGTGAAAACAGATTAGAAAAGGTGATTTCCTCTTTGCCAAGTCTGATGATGTCAGTATCCCACAAATACAGCAGTGGAAATGAAAACCCTCAGTAAAGTATATAGCGCGTCATGGTAATGCGTTCCTCTCTAGTATCATAATATAGTTGGGTAGGGGTTTGAATCCTGCAATTGCTGAGTGTGTGTGTGTCTAATCCTATGAGAGGAGTGGCCTTTTTGGAGACTGTGAAAACACATTAAAAGAGGTGAATTCCCCTTTGGCTGGTTTGATGATGTCAGTATCCCACAAATACAGCAGTGGAAATTAAAACTCCCAGTAAAGCATATGGCGTGTCGTGGTAATGCATATCTGTCTAGTGTAATAACATAGGTAGGTAGGGGTTTGAATCCTGCAATTACTTAGTGTGTGTGTGACACTGTTGAGCAATGTGTTGTGGGTTTTGCTTTTACAACTGTATGGCATATCAGTAAAACAACAGTATGTGCATTGCACACTTCAGATATCTGTGTGGCAAATACACATATGTACATGTGACCAAATTGGTAACTGTGTGGCCAAGACATATATGTACATGTGACCTCATTCACTTCATAGGTGTGAAGCCTGCTGTCAACACGACTACATCTGTTACCATTGACAGTTGTTGCTGCTGCTTCTTGGACAGTAGCTCACATATGTGTGTATGTGACAAGTCCAGCCACTGTAGTGGGCTGTGCCCTAGGTCATGTGTGTCACACACACACATGACAGTTGCTATAGAATAGTGTGAGTGTGGGTGTATGCCTGTGGCATATTTCAGACATGTTCAAACACAACACAGTCTGTCAATAATGGCCATTCATTGTAGGTATACAACAACTCTGTGGATATGCATACAGACCCCTTATTGCTTATGTGATACACTGAGGGACATCAGCATATCTTTGGGAATGTAGATATCAAAGGATAGATGAAATCACATGTGGCTGTTTGTACACATTGGTACCCCTGCTACGTGTTGTGTGCTACTACCAATGTGGTACTATCAGGATACTATGTGTAGTAAATGTGGATGACTATGCTATTGTTGGCTCATAGCTTCACAACATGGGTTTGTCAACAGGTATCTGTCTGTATGATACCCTTGTGGAGGATAAGTGTCTAATCTGGGGAATGTATTGTAGGCCACTGTATGCATCACGAGATGTGGACGTACATATCCCTAGTGTGTCTGCTTGTACCTAGGATGGACACATGCCAAACAGGAGTGGTCACGGGAATGTGTGGTGGTCAATACCACTGGTAACTGGTATAGTACAATACTGGAATGATTCTAATGCTACTGTGTATCCTACAGCTGTGTGTCAGTTGTCAAGACATCATCTAACGATTGGTTAAAATCAGGCTGTTGAGGTTATGTACACTACCAGAATGCTAACCAATGACCAATATTAACAGTATCACTCACAGCATAGTGTCATACCATGTCATACACACATGTGTACCCAAGTTGTGACATATGTGTAGTGACATGCATACTGGACAACAATAGGAAATATGAAGTATTAACACTGTGTAATACAGGGCATGTTACCCTTCCCATGTGCCCACCATGCACATACATGCAAATAGTGCACCTCCACCATGTTCACAAATGTACACCTTGAAATCTGTACTGCACACATCACACACGTAACATCCACTCACCGACACATGCTGCCAATACCACACACATCAGCCAACTGGCACATGTGCGGACAATCCATGTTTGGAATTAACACTGGTGTAAACAATACTAAATTGATCATCATTGCTGTGATGCATCATGCCTGCTCAGATATACCTACAAGGATATCATTACACTTTACTGTTCACAACATGCTAACATTGCTACACTGCTAGTAGGTCACCCTGTGTATCAGCACCATGTTATCCTGTTCCTACATCAATGTCACAGATGACAGGAGGTGGCACAGTGTCATCATATGCACAGGGTGTGTTATTGTTTTTCCAGAGTCCGACAATGACCCATCCAATCAACATGTGTGTGTGTGTGTGTGTGTGTGTGTGTGTGTGTGTGTGTGTGTGTGTGTGTGTGTGTGTGAGGGACAACAGTACAGTATGGGTCAGTGTTGATGTAATGTGTGTGTGTACGTGTTAGCCCTACGTGTTGGTAGTATGTGTGCTTGTCTGCATGCACACAGTACACCCTTGCAGCTGCCAAATATAGGAGATTGTGGGACAGCCACAGCCTGTACCTGCCAGGCTGTACAGATCACTGTGTCCAGCCATGGACACAGTACCTGTGCCTGGCAGGGGTGACATGGACAGTATCGGGTACTAAGCCAGACTGAGTACTATCGTCAGAGGCAGAGGGATGTTGATTGGACCCATGTCCCTGCTGGGACTGGCCAGAGTCACGTGCACGTGGTCATCTCGGACGGTCTGCCGACAGCCCAGCCACAACATTGCTGGGGCTGGTATTGGCACTACGGGAGCGGCTGGCACTTGGGTGTCATCTGCGATGACTGCCAGCTGATGATGTTGCTGGCATACGTCCACATCGACATCCCAGCTGTCCTGCACTGTCCTGGCACATGGACATAACATTGCGGAGGACATCTAGTGTCTCCCTCCAACATCTATCAATGACATCGGGCGGATGGCACCGGCAAGGTCACGGATACTGTCATTGATCGCGGTGTTATGAGCCCTCTGCGCCCTTAGTCCCTGCCTGGTGTACCATTCCATATGTGCCTGTGCTTGCATCACAGCCCGAAACATACCTGAGGTTGTGAGACATGTGCGGGCATGCCTGCCAGGGGCATTACGACCAGCGTTGCTCCCACGAGAAACCCTGGACATATGTCTATGTGATACCGTTCTGGGTGTCTGGACATGGCTGCTGTGTTGGGTTGCATGTGCCATAGATACCACACTTTCCTGGTCAATGCCTACCATATGCCGTTCCTCACCTAAGGCCATTGGTGTTGAGGGACGTAATTGCAGTATGTATGTTCACATAGATGGGGTGGAAAGCTGTGTACTGTCGATTGGTGGACCAACGACATACCCTGTCAAACATGCCTGTTCCACAACACATGTATCATCATGGTCACTATTTGTGGCAGTGACCTCAGGTTCCCTGCTGCACCCATCCAACAATACCTCAGCACCTGTGAGAGGGAGACAGGAAGCACACTTTACCATCTGTAGAGGATGTTCGCACACATGCACACATGAACACATGCACACATGAACACACAAACACATGCACACTGATACACTACTCAGCCAAGTTGACACACACACACACCAACAGCAATATGGAACATAGTCGTTAGTGGTTGATGGTAGAGTACAGTATCACAAGCCAAAGAGTCCTATCACACGTGTCAGCATGCAGGATGTGTGTTGCTCAACAGCATGCAGTGCGTGTGTAGAGAGTCCTTGTTGATAACAGTATACATGTCATTGATGCATGTGTGTTGTTCAATGATTGGCCTCACCATGGTACACAATGTGTACATGGACACAACATTGCACTGCAAGTCTGAAACACTTTCCAATGTCCTGTGCACCATCACTCATAGGTATACAAACCATGGCCGGATGCACACAACTGTCAGGTGTATAACAACGAATGCTATGTATAGTACTGTAGGTACTGTAACTGGATGTAGTGTAGTACCATGAGCCATCATCAGGCAGCATCATGTGGTCACTCAAGGCCACTGATGTATGTCACACTGGCAGCTATCTTGCTGTACCTGACCTGCACCACTTAGGCTACATTTAACAGTTCACAGACAGTTGTTACATGGGCATGTCAGGTCTTCAATAGGGAGCATTGCCTAACATGACTGTGTTGTGTGTTGACGCATGTCACTCCGCACCATGATAGGCCTCTACCCCCAGGTATAGTATGTGTGCTGTGTTGATGACATATGGGATACTGGAGTATGACCTTACAGCAGGTGTCTACATATGCCGTGTGTATCATATTAACACATACTGCATATGACAAAGTGGTGTATGTTGTGTGCATGTGTATTGACTCTGCCTATACAATGTCCACTACAGTGTACCCCACTTGTTTGTGATGCTCTGTGTGTTGCATGTGTATGAGTCAGCTACTCATGTCACTGGGATATGCATAGTCACACAGAGAACATGCAGAGCATGCACTATGTGTAGGTGTTTAACATGTGCATATGGCCTACAACTTTCCTATGACATGCACATGTTATATGCTATATTAACTGTAGCCCAATTACCAGCATGGGTCTGCTGTCTTGCTATCACACCAGAGGGACCTGCAAGGGTATGAGACAGTATGTCAGTGTCAACAACTATGGCATTGCTGCTGTGAGTTTGCAATTATACAGTGGTACATGAGGTGACAGTCACAGGCATATACAGATAATGTCCCGAATTATCAGTATTGCATGACACCAGGCTCCACACATTCTGCATACACAGTACACATCTGATTAATGCATATTATAACACTTGAGAGAACAGTGGTCTACAGACATGCCATATTACCTGCACGCTCGGTATCGCTGTGCTGGGTGACTCCAGCCTCCATGATGACACAGGTGTGTTGTTACTGGTTGGCCAGGAGCCACCACTCTGAGCAGCAGCTCTTCCACTCTGGTGAGGGGAGGGTGTAGCAGCACCACCAACTGTGGCAAGCTGTTGTCTGTGGACATCGGAGGCATGCTGCCAGACATGTCTGATTAAATCACTGCAGTGATGGCGTACCTGCTCATAAGTCCGGTTATGCATGCATACATCATTCACCCGACGGACAACATCCTGCCACAGTGCAGTGCAACACTGCTGGCCCTGGCAAGTTCTTGAGAACAGAAGGTTGTAATGATGGATGAGTGCATCTGATATCACTTTTTCCTCCTCAGGGGAATAAGCTGGTTTCCTGTTGTATGACATAACCCTGGAAGACAATGAAACAGTACTTGTGAGCAAGTCATGTGGCACACTCAACATTCTCATGTACAGACATCAATGAAATGCCATATATAGCAACCTATTGGCTGTCAGTAGATACACACTTTTAATACCACATATGACTGCTAAGCCCACAACTGCCTGACATTGCCTGGCACATAATATATACCAAACCATGTTCTGCACAGCAACAAAGTGAAACCAGTATGTAAAACTATACATTAGTACATGGCACACTGTATGTGACACAATGCACCACCTAGCCAAATGGAGGTGTATATGAAGCTAATGCATACAGACATTTGTCATCCATTGAAATGAATGTACAGTATGGTGACAGTACTACCAGTACACCACACTACTTGTTGATAGCAAACCCCTCAGTAACATATATGCACATTCATCAATGTAGGTGGCATACTGCTGTACTACACTATACATGTTGCTAGATACGCACTTATATCCTGTGACACACATACAACCAAGGCCATGTTACAGGCATACCCACACACACATCAGACATACCTACAAGACACAAAGGTATGGCAACCCAGATTACATTTACCTGTGTAACATACAGTACTGTGTGTCAGCACCTACATAACCTCATGCCTGAGGTATGTAATGTGTGAGGACTACAGGTAACAAACAAAAGAGTGTTACCAAGCCATGTGGATATACACCATCCTGTGCAGTTGAGACCTACAGCTTCAGGTAGTACTACAGTCCATATGTGAGTTGTATTCACTAGTGTTAACAATCAGTAAGCATACATGTACTGCTTTAGCCTACAATAGCACACTCCAGTCGACACCATGGGACTACGTCACAACGTATGCCATACTGCTTTTCCTGCCTGGCAATAGCATATGGACCTTTTGATGGGATTAGAGCTACAACACTACATACCATGGTATACACAGTTTCCCACTAGGCTATCCCACATATACACATCATTGACACATTCGCATACAAATTCTCCATCACATCCAGTCAACCTCACATAGCATGTGATGCAACAGGTACATGCGTGTGTGTATCGGGTCCTAGGTAGCTTATAGGCTGTTATCCATAGGGCCTATGGAAGCCTAGACATATGGTACCCTGCACTTCAACACCCATGTAATGTAGGTTCATGTGCCCCTGTCATGCAGAGCCACAGAGGTGATTACCGGGTTGTGTTTCCTATTTCACATCCAATCATCATTATTATTTATGGCAACTGCTAATGAGGACCATCATTTGCTGTTGATAGGTAGTTGGTTCCACGGTATGGTATGTGTCTGTGATGATAATGTGCCACTCGAGCATGTTCTTCTATTTAAATTACAAGGTTTAGATCAGTAGAGTGTGTATCTTGTCTGGTGTTCCATCTGTTTACATGGAGCACGTCCAACACCTGTGGGTTTGCCATAGCTTTATATGTTAGGCAGGGGTAGCCTCTGGGTAGGCAGTATGCGACACAGTGTAGCTGTGGTTTTGTAAGACAGTCAGCATAGGGCATCTGTTTGAGTCCGGTAATACTCTTTGTGAGGTATGTGTCTGGCGTCTACTGTTGCTGTGGATGTCTTCTGAGGTACATACCAACAGGGACATTGTTCTCTATGAGGGGTGTTATGACTGATGAGTAGAGTGGAACACTGACCTCTGTTTCCATAGATGACACACCTTTACTGACGACATGTGGACTGTACTAAGTTTACATGACTAGTGTGGCACAGTGATTATCATTAGGGGCACTACTGTCCACCTGTGCCACGTACTCTCTTATCACACCTTCGATGTTGAGTAGACTACCACCTATGTGGTAGTTCATGGGTACAGGGCTTTTAACTACAGGGATGGCAATACATGTACAACATTCTGCTGGAGCGTACATATGAACATCCACTGGTGTACACATAGATATGCATATCGGCACATATACAGTCCACCTTTCATGGTGGGAATATCAATTATGCAAAGGTTGAGGGGGATACAGTTATGTAATGATATTGCACAGTCTTGTGCAGAATGCATGGAAGGTGTTCTCAGCCCATATATCTTTAGCAGGACCCCCTATCAGGGAGACTATATACCTAACAAATCATACCCACGGCGTTTGAACAACACATGTCATATGCCAGCACTGTATGCTGTCTTGTTTGACACACACTACAACCTACATATAAATATGCACATAACAACTTGCACCAACATATAAATGTCTGCCCTTCACAAACAGTTGCAGTATGTCCCTTGCTCTATGCACATGTTCAGATGCTTATAAATCAGACACATATGTATCTCGCCATATGTGTGTGCCATACAGACACAAGATCCACACTGTTGTAAGTCCGTACACCTCACGGATGACTTGTTGGGCCTTGCTACAACATGGACAGTCATCACGTGTGCATACAGTAATAGTACAAGGGTATACATAGCTGCAAATGATACATTACTATACAAGCCTGCTACAGCAGTTGCCAATGCTAAGCTACACATTATGTGACTATCATGCATGTCTTACTCTGTGACATCCAAGTTTATATATGTGTTTGCACTCCTCCCCCAAACTGCCATTAAACGCAGTACTGTACAGACCATAGATAACATGTTCAGATGTTTGACATGTACTGCTGAACTACAAATGTCACACTTATGTCCCACTGCACACAGCTACACAAGAATTTCTCCATGGCAATACTTATGCATGGGATCAGTGCATACATACCTACTGCTGCCACATATGCATGTTTCAGAGGATCTACAGTACTAATTATAAACATCTACTACTTGCCGGTAGCTACAAACTGTTACATACCTGTATGTCCCTTTCAGGCCCATCTGTGTATGCTTTGATGGTTTTTTTTTTTATTAAGTACAGAGACGTACTTTTGTTTGCTTTGTGCTTTTTTTTTTTTTTTTTTGTCTTAATTGATGACCTTAGTTTTGTTTAGGTATATAAATTTGTTACCTATTTCTTTTTTTTCTGACGTGCTAGGAGCTGTTCACTGTCTTGAACGTGCAATGTAATGATTGCATGTGGGGATAGCAAGTACAATCTGCTTTTATAGGTATCTGCACATGTGCATGTGATGCCCTCTGCACCAATTGTTGCCCAACATTTGGTAAATGCATACAGCCTGCTGAATGGTAATTGCAAAACTCACTGTCATAGCAACCCAATGCTATAAATTGCTAAGGTATGTAGGCGTAGCCCTTTCAGATTTCCAGAGTGGGGCCCATGCTTGTTTGCTGTGGACACTTTTGTGTAAGTCAGAAGGTTGGTAAACATCTTATAAATGAAGCTAGAGGTGTAGACAGTGATGTACATGTTGTACTCAGACCTGACTGTTGCCACTTCCAGTATTGAGCTATCAGTGTAGAGTTTTACTCACCACTGCAAATGCTCACACAACATTTATGTGACTATGTAGTTTCTTTTCTACTCATATAATTGCCATACGAATGTAGTTATTGAGATGTATTCTCTTGGCACATGAACTGTTTGTGAACTGTTATACTGGGAATATTAATGTACTCACTTCTGCAGAGTTTGTGTTTTTTAGTATTGACATTAGCACAGGGTTTTCAGGACAACTGGACAATTCCAGTACTGAGTATGCCTACCTGCACACTTGGTAGACCCTAAATACACAAGTATCTTTTAATTGTGGGGGGGATGCTTACATACAGAGACCATTATGCATTAATGTGTGAATATTATCTTACTGGGCTTGCAGGATTGGTGTGTACCTGTGAGTTTATCAGGGCAGGTCATCTGTCTACATAGTTCCCAACTGTGAACCTACCTAGATGGTAGCCAGAGGTTACACTGTCATTCTTTGTCTATGCAACTCACAGGTGTTTTCAACACTGGTACAATGGCATTGTTACAGTCAGTTGCTACCAGTACATGGCTACATCCATTGGTATTTCTGTGTTGTACTCCAACATAAGGTTATGCTTGTGGAGGTCCTAACAAAGCTATTTGCAGAGTGTGTAACAGCAGTATAGCCTATATGCCTGTGTGTTTGTGACTCTGCCAGACCTATGGAACACTTAGATACATCTTTGCATGGAGTCAGGGATAGGTAGTTGAAAGTGAGGTACACCTTACACATAATAGGGACAGTAGGTGTAGACTTCAGTGAAGCAGTGCATATGGATTAGTACTCCTTTCATGACGTACAAGCGGTGTCTACTGTTATTATTGTCAGTATTCATTGTGTAATAGCCCACCTTTCTGACTGACGTCAGTACTTTTCTGAGGGATTCTGAGGGACACAACTAAAATATGTTTCACAATCAGGGACATCCCTGGAAAGTTGGCACAGTTAGGAGGTATGGCCTCTGCCCTACTCAGATATGCCAGTGTTTGTCCTGCTATGAAACTGTGTGGGGGTTGTAAAGTGCCTCTGTAACATTATTTTCTCCTTGATTGACTGCTTCTCACATCACACTCATGTAATGCAATTCCACAACAATTGCTGGTAAAGATCCACAGAACAAGCTTTGTGTTATGGCCTTCCTATTTTTCCTTTACATTCACTCATTGTAATGCATGATATATTTTTTGCAGCACCAAGTTATTGTATATATGTTGTGGCTTAGTGGTACTTCATGCAGTCTAATGTGTCCAAGGTCTGGGGTTCGAGACTGACAGAGGTATTTTATTTTGCTGCTGAGCAGAACTAGGGCCCTGACACAGAGTGACTAAGGCACTTTTAAGCAGTTGTAAGTGGGTTTGCGTGATGCTTAGCTAAGCGCACACATGTGCACACTCGCTTAAACCCGCTTACTACTGCTTAAAAGTGCTTACTCCCGCTAACCCCCGTGCTAATTTCTTTGAAAGAAAAGAAAATGGGGAGATAGGAAAGTGGTGAAAAAGGGGTCACAAAAAGGGAAAGACAGTAGGAAAACAAGCTTGGGATGTGCAGGACGGGTGTAGGGAAGGTCCATAGCTGCCCATTTCTTTACCAGCAACAGCTGTGCATATGTAGCAAATTTGGAGTGAAATTTGAAACCTTCTACCCCGAGAGAGGGGTGAGGACAATGAAGTATGTTGTACTGCCAGTTATAATTATCAGTTTACATGTCCAGCGGACATGTGTGCAAAATGGGCAGCTATGTATGGGGTGTAATTTTTTTGCAGGTAAAGATTGCCCCTTTTTTTTTCAGGGGAGAGTGGAAAGTGAGGTAGAGGAAGTAGGTATATTTGGGGAGGTAGGTTGGGTATGTAAACAGACAAGACAAACAAGACGCATACAGGGGCGGAGTATGACACATGGGGTGGGTGAACACAATTGACAGGGAAGGATGTTTGGAAATCGCAAGCCCATGAGCCCACAGATGATAACAGTGGGACTGAGATCCCCACCCATGGGCAGTCACCACTGAACCTTCACAGACCCGAGGGTCACCGTGCTGGGGGCTGCATAGGAGGGGCAGGCTCACACGCGAGTCGCACCACTCTTGCCTCGAGCTGGCATAGGGGATCAGTGACTAAACGCTGGATCTCCCTACACACCACAACCCGGACCCTTCGGAGGATAACAGGAAGCCCTTCTCCACCCACGCTTGCAGGGGGGGATGAGCCCCATCCCCTGCAGCGCTTCTGCCTGAAGGTGGCACAGGACCAACGGAGGAGGGTAGCCTGGGCTGGGCACCAGACCTGCTGGTGCCAGGTGCAATTGCCAGCTGAGGAGGGACAGGTGGGTCCGCTGGGACCGGCCTTCCCATACGTTCTGTGATTAGGTGTGTTTAATTACAACATAGACAGCAGCGTTCCAAATTAGTTGTAACAGCATGCAGTAATATTCCCATTAACCCAACACACCAGGGTTACAACAGTTGAACAGCAAGCATAACACATGCATATATTGAATGACAGTGGACATTACAACAGCATGCAGGGATGATTGGTGGCAACAGGCCACCAAGATTGTGGTGTTTTAACAGGGGACATGCATCAAAGTAAATGCAGATTTTATATAACAATAGGACATATGTCCCAACAAATGTTATGAGATTAAACATACCCATTGAGGTGTGGAATTGCATTGTTTATGCACATGGAGTAGGGTGTAAAAAGAAATCTCCATTAACATCTTATTAGTACTTTAACTCTACACTACATTCCTATTGACTGCAGGTGTATATCCCCTACATGTATTATTACACTAGGCAACATGCATTAGATTGCGTTATGGGTTTGGCTAGTTCATTATATACCTGACCTATATCTGACATAGTAACTGTCCAAGATGCAGATGTTACTGCTACATACTTGTATTTTATTTATATATTTCTGTATCTGCACATCTGGATGTGTTCATGTGACATTTTCACTTGATTTTCTACACAACCCCACATTTCAGGTAGCACACTCACATTTCTGGGGAACACCTTGATAAGCTACTCGTGTGCCAGATTTACCTATGCATTTCAGCCATTTAACAACTGTTGA
Organism: Protopterus annectens; assembly: GCF_019279795.1. Classification (NCBI taxonomy): domain Eukaryota; kingdom Metazoa; phylum Chordata; order Ceratodontiformes; family Protopteridae; genus Protopterus; species Protopterus annectens. Next base: position 588,205,158 of record NC_056741.1, read on the forward strand.
GGAATGTTACATGCTTCACAGCTACTGGCACTTCCTTCATCCACTTTATATGACACTGCACAACTATGGGTTGTCAGCACTTAATACAACTGTAATATTTCTTTAATGCAAGGGTACAACAACATTTCTAAGTAACTGACACAAACACACTCCAAGTATTATACCTTTCTTATTTACATTAAATATATTTTCTGCAGGCTCTCTCCTTTATTTGATATTACAGTGCGTACAGTAGACCTATTCAGGACATATTATACCTTTATTGATAGGTTACAACACTGTTTTTCAGGCTCACTCACTTATTTTCTATGACAGTGCATGCAGAGATAGTATTCCAGACATATTTTAGCTTTATTCATGGATTACTACACTCTATTCCTGGCTATCTGACTTATGATATGTAACAGTACATGCAGAGGATTTATTCAGGGAATGAATGTTATATGCTTCACAGCTACTGCCACTTCCTTCATCAACTTCTTATGGGACTGCACAACTGTGGGTTGACAGCACCTAATACAACAGTACTATTTATTTATTGCAAGGGTACAACAACATTTCAAAGTAAGTGACACAGACACACTCCAAGTTTTATACCTTTATTAATTACATTGAACACTCTTTTCTACAGGCTCTCTCCTTTATTTGGTATTACAGTGCATACAGAAGACATATTCAGGACATATTATACCTTTATTGATAGGTTACAACACTCTTTTTCAGGCCTGCTCACTTATATGTTATGACAATACATGCAGAGATAGTATTCCAGACTTATTTTACCTTGATTGCTGGGCTAGTACACTGTATTTCTGGCTCACTGACTTTTGTTATATAACAGTACATGCAGAGGAATTATTCAGGACACTTTATTGCTGTATTATTGGGCTACAACACTTTTGTCATGCTCACTCACATATATCATGTAACAATACATGCAGAATAATTACTAACCTGCCTGGTGGTGCAGCCTTAGCAGCCTATCTGCATAGGCTTGCTGATTCATAGCATGAACACCTGCAGCTGTGAAGTAAATGAAGGGATATTGAGACATATATATCCATTATTTAGACTATATTAGCATGTCTTACATACTGCATTCCATGGCTACCTACATAGTAGTGGGGCATCATGCATATGACGGGATTCCTGGATCCATTGGTTCAGAAGGTCCTGCTTCCATCTCTTCAGGTCTGCATGGTGGTGACGGACCTGCTCACCAGTCTGAGGGACACCTGTGGCACTGGTGAGTTCATGAGCCAACCGGTTCCAAGCCTCTGCCTTATACTCCGTCCCTTGGAACTGCCCTGCAGGAGTCGAGTCTCATGCTGATGGACTAGGAGCCAAACCATGTATCTTGACTCCTCGATGCCCCAGCATTGCACTCTAAAGCATGTACCCTCTCCAGCACCAGACATTCTAACAGCAGATGGGAGCTACAATCAATTATGGTGAGTATTCCCGCCTATGCAGCTTAAATATGCCGTATTTCCCGCACTTTTTTGTGATTGGCCGTTTTTGAATATTCTCGGCTGACTGCAGACCTGCTTAGCAATGGTTAATCTAACATTTATTAGTATATATATATATATATATATATATATATATATATGTATGTTAACAGTGGATGTTTATCCTAAGCTGTCATGGCTTAGTGGTTTAGTACTTTGATTATGGTGCACAGTGTCCTGGGTTCAAACCTTATCATTGCTTTTTATTTTACTACTGTCCAGACAGGTTAGGGGGTGTGGCTGTGTTTAAGCAACTTTGCTCTACGTCGCTCCACGTTGCCCGACGGTGTGCTGGTTGGCGCAGCGCGCACCTCCGCGCAAACCGATTGCACTGGGTAAAGCACTATTTAGCTATGGGCAACTACATTGTGCTGGGTAAAGTGCGATTTAGCTATGGGCAACTACATTGACACTGGGTAAAGCACGATTTAGCTATGGGCAACTACATTGCGCTGGGTAAAGTGCGATTTAGCTATGGTCCACTACATTGCGCTGGATAAAGCGCTGCTTAACTGCGAACAATTATATGTCAGGTTCCTTTATAAATTTACATTTTGTTCACTGATACATAGGCCATTCAATGCTTTTTAGTAAAAGTTTTATCATATCTGTCAGGAATTATTTCCTAAACTCATTTTTAACATAAAATAGGTAGGGGAGTGGTGGGACTCGAACCATGAATGCTTCCTCTTTGTGCGAACGCTCTACCACTACGCTATTACTATTTGGCATAATTTGCATACACATTCCTTATTATGCTCTTTCATGTCGAGATTGCTAACTGCAGCTAAGCAATGGGCACACTCGCCCACACCCGCGCAAATACGGGCAGCTATATTGGGAATTAGAAAAAAAAATAATGTTTTACTTTTTATAACTGTGCTGGGGGGTTACAATGTCAGGGAGTGTGGTGTTGGGTACATGACAATTTGAGCGGACTCGCTCTTGTGTGTTGACATTTTGCATTTCACACACTTGCAGGGGCGTGGACCTTTAGACTGCTCGGCAGTCAGACATGTCCCCTGCTTGCCTGCATGGCCCGTGTTAGGCTTGGGGTAGAGTCAGCATGCCCTCATGAATATTCATGGCACGCTGATGACATACCGTTCGACTGCAGCCTCCGAGTAAGACTTATTTGGTCTTACACGGAGGCTTCGTGAATCCGGGGGATTATTTGTAAAAATTTGATTTGAGTGCTTCTTAATGATTTCATTAACTTGTTGCACATGTGTTGCTTATCAGGTTATAAAATCTACATCTATAGTTGTGTCTCCAAAATGCTGACTTCTAAAAGAAGCTTCTTATTGCAAGCTTTAAGCTTCATTGTTCTAATAAAGCAAGCAAATGTAAAGAATGACCACATGCTTTGATGCCAAGCATTGATATTTTCAGCAATATGGTAGAACTCCCTAGCATGAATGCCCAACCTTTGAGCTCTTAACAAAAGTATGCAAGTGAAGTAGTAAAGGTGTTTAGGCTGTGAAATTAAGGCATATAAAAAGGTACGAACAGTTGTGGATTTCCTTTGTAAAATAAATGTCAGTATGTTTTCTTCCACATACAGTCTCACATGTAGATATTCAGTTTCATGTTTGTGGGGTATGTCATAGACATTCAGTTGTAATCTGCCCACAAAAGTTGCAGAATCCTGTATACTCTACACTTCACTGTGAACAATAAATCATTGTGATGAAAGTTTTTAAGCATATTTTCCTGTTAATAGCCATTACAATGCAAGACCTCATTCTTTAATCCCCCTCAAAAATGTTATGGCTTGAGACAAATTTTGCCCCATCACAGTTCCTTTTACTTGTAGAAATTACTAATTACTAAAAAGAAAAAAATGTTTATTAAATAGTAACGAATCCAGACCAGGAAGCAGAGCAGCCAACGAAAAGTTAATAAATGTCAAATCCTTTATTTCAACAAGACAAAGGTTTTGTCTTGTTGAAATAAAGGATTTGACATTTATTAACTTTTCGTTGGCTGCTCTGCTTCCTAGTCTGGATTCGTTGTTATTTGGTCTGTTTATTAAATAGTATTCAGTCTGTTTTTTAACAAAATCCACTTCTTGTGATAAACCACTGTGGTGAGATATAGTCTGCAATCGCCACTGGTGTCCTATATGTGTAATATCCACAGTGGATAACCAGTAATACTTTTTATCAAGAAAAATTCTTTGGTTTACCAAAGAATTGTCCACTATCACCAAGACAAGAAGGAAGGGATTTTATATTTGGTACAAAAATTCATCCATGAGGAACTATTCCAGAGGTCTGCCAATGCCTGAAATAATAGGTTTCATTGGAGGATTTATTTTATTTTTATTTTATTTATTTAACATTTGTTGACCAGGAATGTCCGACTAGGTTCCAAAGAGCCTGTTTTCAGCGGAGGCCCGGGGAGAAATGCTCCAGATAGGATAAACTCAAGGTTTATGAACAGACAACACCGAGGTGATGCATTTCTGTCCTGCAGGAAAAAAAAGTACTTCACCTTCTTTCCAAAATTTCTGTTAAGGTGTCTTTGTATGAAACATACTACAATTTCAGACACTTCGATATATCCTGTTGTGTTAAAAAGGTCTGAACACAGATTTTTTTAATTGCTGGTGTGAAAATTACAATCACAACCCTCTTATTTACTGTTTTTAGCATTCTTTTATTGTTACTAGATAATTGTTTAAATGAATTCCATTATTGTTTAAAATAAAAGTAGCTATCTATATGTTCTTCATATTGATCACTGTTGCAGTAGCCTAAGCTATATGGGTTATATCCTGCATGGGATATAACAGCTGGCCAGCTTCCAATAATTCAGGGTACCATCCATGCACCTAAACTGTTAGATTGAGCTGAGTTGACTAAAAGACAGGCTTGGACGACAAGCTCTTCAGAGCTTTCTTGCCACAAAGAAGAGCACTCCTCCGTGGGCTTTCAAAGATTGACAGTCTGCTAATGTTGTCCTATGGCTAGGTAGATAAGTTCCCTTTAGGGAAAATCTTTTTAGCTGTTTGAACCAAGTTTTTATGAAAAACTATTTTAAAGTTATGGAAAGGTAATTTAACTGCCATGTTACTTTTATGTTCTTTTAAATGGGAGCACATTTGTGTATAATTTTGTGCTTAAAAATTTGTTCAAAGTTGTTTAAATACTACTTTTTCTGTGGAAAAACTGTTTGGCACTGGGTTAAGTGTTTAACGTTTTGTTTACTTTTTTTGTGGGGAAAAAGTGACTCTCTCTTTTACGTTTCCTGTTTTATTGATTTTTGTTACTAAGCTTCTCTGGGAAACAAGCACCATTGTCTGCTTGACCATGGAACAATCTGCAGCCCATCAGTTTTCCAACCACAGAAACAAAGTTAACTAAGCAGTCTTTACCCTGGCAGCAGGGTGGTAGTTTACCACAGCCGTAGATGGGTGACTACTGTGGTCAAAGTTGGCTTCTCAGACCACTCATCATTTTTTTTGGATCCCTCTGGTGTTGTCAATTAGGTCTCCATGGACCAGGGGTTAGTCACATCCTCTGCTGCTGTTGGGGCACCCTTAGTGGGTAAGAGAGAACCACTTTTGTCACTCATGGGTGGAGGGGCAGGGAATGTGTCTCTGCTTAGCCAGAATGTTGTGCCCATCCCTGGGAAAGCTGTTGCTGGCAATACAAGGTCAGTGTTTCCCAACTTTCCTGACAAAAAGCAACAGAAAACTAAACATTAAATTTCTCCTGTGTTTGTTTTTCTGGATGGGAATAATTTATTGGGCTTGGATCTGGTCATGTGCAGGCTATTCACCGTTCCTGTAAGGTGGTTTCTGATAAAAGGAAAAGGGTTTCCTCTTTTTCCTGAAGAGGTTCAAAATGTAGAATATATGTGGAAAAGTGAAAAGAGAGAGATGCAGGTTTTTCTCCTCAGGTTTTTGATTCAGATTCTTTGGAGAGTATAGTCTCTGAATCTCCCTGTGAAGAATTCACTTTTTGTCAAACTATTTCCAGAATGTGTCAGTGTTTTCAGCGGGAGTACAGTGAGGTTTTTCAGTCCCTTAGAAAATACAATGACTTGCTACAACTGGTATTCCAAGAAACTTCACCCATTCTTCCGTGCTGTCAGCATTGTAGAATGTTTCTCACAGCCTGTGGTTTCCCTCACAGCCAACCTGCCACCCCAATGAAAACAGGAAGAATGTATTGAATTCAGATGCTGCTAAGTATTTTGTTAATTCTAATCATTCTTTAAACAAGGATGATAAAGCAATTGATGTTTGCAAAAAAGTGTGTAATTCTTCAACTTTGATTTTTACAGTTCTGAATTACCATGATCATATGTTAAAAGTTTATACTGACAAATTGTGAACGTGTGAGGAATGTTTTAACTGCAGCTTCCTCTTGTAAGGAAAGATTGTGTTTTGTAGTCCGGTTTATTCTTTTTCTCAGGTCATTACTCGTTGTTTGAATTGTTTGTGACTGTAGATACAGCTTCCAGGGCTGTTGCACTGTTACTGTTGTGAGACAGTTTGCTTGACTGTGTTCTCAGAACCTCCTGGAAAATGTAAAACACTAAATTTTGATTTCTCCTTTGAATAGACATTTGTTTTTTTAGGACCATCTGCTGCAGAAATTATCAAAAAGTGTGATAAGAGAGGTGAGCTGAGTGAAGGAATTTCTCAGATTTTTTAGCCTTCCTTCTTTAAAATTTCCAAGGGATTTTCTGCTCTGTCATCCAATTTTGGCAAGAAACAAAATAAGTAATCTCAGAAGAATTCTAGAAAGCAGACACTTAAAAAACAATGACAGGGAGGTTCCAAAAAGGAACCCCCAAAACAAAGGATGGTCAAGTAAGGCAAAATGAATATTTAAGGAACCTTGTCCCCCAACACTGGCTGTCCCTTACCCCTTCCAGAAAGTCTGAATCTTCATTTCTGTCTTTGGCAATAGATTGTGTTAGATAAATGGGTTCTGAAGTTGATTCAGCTAGGATACAAATGGCAGTAAGAGGAAATTCTTCCTTTCTAGTGGATTCCTAATCATCTGTCAGACTAAACCCTTCTCTTTGTTCCTGTCCTACATTGCATGCTGTCTCATGGGGTAGTAAAAGCAGTTCCTCCTTCCCAGTTGGGAAAAGGATTTTATTCAAGAATGTTTTAGTACCAAAGAAAAAAAAATTCCAGGAGGACAGTTCTGGACCCTTATTTCCTGAATCAGTTTTTGATAGTGTCCAAATTCAAAATGCTTTCACTTTACAAACTGCTACCCTTTCTTCCTCATCTGAGTTATTTTTAGTAACCTTTGATTAGAAAGATGCATATCATCACATTCCTAGTCATCCAGGTGCCAGATGTTTCTTAAGGTTTTGGTGTCTGGTTTACATTATCAGTTCTCTGCCTTGTCATTTGGGCTATCCACTGCTCCAAGAGTGTTCACATAGTGTCTAGCTCCTGTCATAGCCCATTGCAGGCTACAGGGCATCCACATTTTTCCATATTTAGATGACTTGCTTATCTTTGATGTGTTTTTGAAGTGACAAGAATCTCTCACTTGGGATAAGAGATCTCCAGCACAGGCTGGGATTCCAAGAGAACATTCAAATGCCTTTTTTGACTTAATCACTCAAGACTGTTTCTGTGGTGCCTACAAGTACAAAGGTTTTTCTTTCATAGGGGAAAAACAGATCTATATTCAGATCTATTCCAGGGGTTTCCACTCAGACTTCTGTCACTGTAAGGGAATACCTCAGGATTTTGGGTCTCATGCATCCATGATTCTCATGTTACCTCGTGAAGACTCTGTGTGAGAGACAATGTTACCTGAAGTCTCTTTGGTCCTGGCATCAACACCCATTGTCTTCAAATTCCAGTTTTGGGATTTGTGAAAAGATCACTTGGTAGAGACATAAAATATTCCTGAATCCAAGTATTCCCCTTTCCCCTCCTGATCTAAAGCAGTCAGTCACAACATATGCCTCGTACTTTGCTTAGTGGGCAGTGTCAAGGGAGATACATTTGCAAGGTCTCTGGGACAAGAAAGACTAACAAAAGCACACATAAATATAAAAGTGGTCTTATAAAGGCTGTCAACTCTTTCAGTCATTTGTGGTTCTCAGGACTTCTTCATGTCATTACAGACAATGCCATAGTGATGTGGTACATAAGCAACTAATGAGGAATCTGATGGTAATACTGATCTGTTAACCAGGTAGGCCCACTGGGTAGAGTCATTTTTCAGGGGCAACCCGGGAGCAATGCCTGGTTCAGTGACTTGCTCAAGGTCACACAGTATGCTAACAAGGGCTACAGGAATCAAACTATGTACCACAGGTACTAAAGCTTGCAACCTTAACCCTCTGTGCCAACAGCCCCCTGTGTAGACTAGCCATGTTAGCATGGGATATAGCTTTACAGCACAATCTCTTGCTTTCTATCAGAGGAACAACTGTGTGACAGACAAGCTGAGCAGGACAAATTAGACCCTCATGAATGGAAACTAGATTAGGAGGTCTTCCAAGATTTGATCCATCTTTGAGGAATTTGTCAGATAGACTTTTTTGCTCCTTTGTAAACAATCAACTGGCAACATTTTGTTCTAGGATTCCAAGCAAAAAGGCCTGGAAGACAGATGCCTTTTTGTTTTCCTTGATCAGGAATGTCCCTGTATATTTTTCCACTGATATTCAGAGTACTTCTGAAGATTCAGGAAAAAATCCCTAAAGATCAATATGGTGCTTCTCTCCTATCCCAGACAACAGTGGTTCTCCTCTCTTTTGGAACTGACCAGGGGCAATTCTCACAAACTTTACCACAGGCTGGATTTACTCACACAAGAACAAAGGTGTTTGATACATCCCAACCACAAACAACTGCAAGTGACTCCCTGGATGACAGGATCTTAATAGCTTCTAGGCACCTATTTTCTGCAGACTGGCAGCAGGTCCAAATGGAAGCAAGAAACTCTGCTACTAGAAAATCATATATAAGCAAATGGAAAAGGTTTTGTAGTTGTTGCCTACAAAATAACCAGCACCCATTCAGAGCAAGTATTTCTCCGGTTTTACGGTATTTTGAGTTACTATCCTATGGCCTTACTCTTCATTCAAGGGTCAGTTGTTGGCCAGTTCAGCATCTCTGCCCATGGATATCACCCTTTCAATGCATTCCCATGTGAAAATGTTTTTGAAGGTGGTGCTACATAAGAAGTCTCTCAGAAACCTGATGGCTCTACCTTGTGATCTTAACTTTGTGTTAGAGAAGCTAACACTTGCTCCATTTGAACCAGTCAATCTGGCTGACTTGATATTCTTAACATGGAAAACAGTTTTGCTGATTGCCCTGATCTCTGCAAGAAGAATACATAAGTTGCAAGCTCTAATGCTGGGTCAACCTTATATCATTTTCCACAGAAACAAGATTTCTTTAAGGAATAATCTTTCTTTGATGCCTAAAGTGGTACCTTCCTTTTCTGTAAGACAAACTATAAATCTGTCTGATGTCCTTCAAGGATGCATCTGCAGTCATAACAAATGGGTTGTCCTGTCGTCAGGCAGCCCTTCGGTCGGCCGGATTTCAAAGTCTGGGTCCGGCTTCGGCTGATGTCGCACTTCACCCGACGTCATCTCTGCTGGTCTTCGGGTATAAAAGCATCAGCCGACGCCATTTTCCTCAGTCTTTCTTGTCGCGCGGCGCCCGAAGCAGAAGCTGTTCGCAAGTGCCGGTCGATCAGATCCAGAGATTACTACTACCGAATACTACTTCGAAGACTTCTAAAAAGCTAAGTACCCCGTTGGGGACTCTTTCTTGCCTCAGCCGATGTCAGAAAAAGTCAATAACTGTTTAACTTGTGGGAAACAAATACCTCATAAAGATTTCCACTCTTACTGCCTGCCTTGCTTAGGCCCAGACCACGACGTAGCAGCCTGTTCGGCCTGTGCTTCCTTCAATCGACGAACGCTTAGGCGTCGGTCGGAGTTTGCTGAACAGTTTTTCGGCTCAGATTTTGCGTACATTATGCCGTCGGATCCTCCGACTACCCAAATTGTTAAAAAACGCAAAGAAAAAGACTGACACTCGCGGTCCGCGGTTTCGGGCGAAACCACGGTTAAGCAAGCCGCGAGTGTCTTGGTTTCGGCCGAAACCGAGAAAACTGGTCAATCTTCAGCCGAATCCATGACTACTACTGAGGCTCCTGCTACCTTAGTTGAATCGGCCTCAGAAGTTTTGCCTACTACTGTGGTTCCTAGTGATTTATCAGACACCATTCCTTTGGATGTCTCTACCCCAGCACGTGGTGCTGCTAGGCCTCCTGCAGCCATGTCTATTAAGGCCTTTGCCAGGGCTAAAGCAGCCAAAACTGTTAAATCAGTGCCTGTTAAGCCCCCCTCACACAGGCCCACTTCTAGTTCACAAATGCTTACTCTGGCTGAGGATTTAATATCCTTAATTAGGGGATCCCAATCCCACCCAGACAGGGCCTCTCAGCCCCAGAAAAGAGACCTAGAGCAGAGCCCCGAGCCAGTGTCCTCTGATGATTCTTCGGATGACTCAGACATTACAGACCAGCCAGAGGCTCCTTTTTCTACTTAAGAAGATTCAGATGCTGAAGAATCCATTCCATCTGCCTCTCCACCAGAGGAATTCTCCTTTGGGGAAACCTTACATGCCATGAGAGAACAATTCCAATGGCAGGGACAAGATTTCTCAGATTCAAGAAAAAGGCTTAGGACATTTCTGCACTTACCACAACATAGGCCCTTAGCTATACCTCCAGTACTGCCTGTTGTGGATGATGCATTTAATGATGTTTGCACTGCTCCTGATACTTTACCTCCAGCCCCTGCCAAACCAGATAGATTTTACAGGGTGCCAGACACTCATTACCACCTATACAAGGCCCCACTTGCAGATCCTGAGACTATATCCCAGGGGCCTAAGGCAGTAGCCTCGACCTCAGCAAAAAAACATATTCCTTCTGAAAGGGAATCCAGGTCCTTAGAGAGATGGGGGAAAAAAGTTTACACCTCTGCTACTCTCTCAGCTAGAGCTTTAAACTGTCAGTTTCATATGATCCAATACCAAGAGTTTATGCTTGATCAGTTAACTAAGAAGCTGTCCACTGATGACCCCTTAGATAAGAAATATGTTTTAGAAATGGTGAATAACATTCAGCAGGTTAGTAACCATTCTTTAAAATGTGGCTATGATGCACTGGAGGCTTCATTTAGATCAGCCATGACTGGCACAGTGATAAGAAAGCATGCATGGTTGAAAGAACAGGTCTTGCCGGATCATGTTAAAGCAAAGCTGTTAGATGCTCCTATGGATAAGGCCAGTCTATTTGGTACACCTGCTCAGCAAGTAATGAAGAAAATGGAAGAGAAGGCAAAATCTGTACAAACAGTTAAGGATTTCTTACAGGTTCAGCCCCCAAGGTTTAGCAGGAACTGGCCTGCCAAAAATTGGTCCTTTCCAGACTCCTCAAAATCTCAAAGAGGCAGGAATAGATGCTCTAGAGGCAGAAATCAATCCAGAGGAGGTGCCTACAGAGGACGACAGTGGCAAGGCAATAACCGAGGCACAGACACAACCACTGCCACTGCAACAGGACAATCACAGTGACTTGGCTCTGACACCACCTACCAGGGAGCAAATAACAGCACCTTTAGGCGGAAGGTTAGCCTTATTTTCGAAAAATTGGCACTATATCACAAAAGACAAGTGGATTTTGCAAACCATAGACCAAGGTTACAGGTTCCACTTCCACACTTTACCAGTAAAAAGAGGAATGCCAAACCTACCTCCAAATCAAAAAACAGAAGCTCTAAAGCAGATAGCGCAATTAACAAAGATAAGAGCTGTGGAAAGAGTACCAATAACAGAACAGGGCAAAGGATTCTACTCCAGACTCTTCCTAGTACCAAGAAAGGAGAAAAGTTGGAGACCTATTCTCGACCTGTCCGTCTTAAACACATACATCATTGTCCCAAAATTCAAAATGCTGACCCTACAGCAACTTCTTCCCATGCTGGGCAAGGAGTGTTGGCTGGTAACTCTAGATCTCAAGGAGGCATACCTGCACGTCCCCATACGACCAAATTGCAGAAGATACCTCAGATTTCTTGCAGGATCAGAGCATTATCAATTCTCAGCATTGCCCTTTGGCTTATCTACTGCACCCAGAGTATTCACAAAATGCCTGGCATCAGTAATCGCTCACTGCAGGCTACAGGGAATCCAAATTTATCCATACCTGGACGACTGCCTGTTACAAGCGGACAACAAAAGCAAGCTGACAACAGATTTACAAAAGTCATTTGCTTACTACAAGCCCTGGGATACACAGTCAATTTACAAAAGTCAAGACTGATACCATCCCAAACAAGAACATTCTTGGGTGCGGAATTGGACACAGCAAAACAAATGGCATTCCTAACTGCAGAAAAACAAAACAACTCCCTCTTTACTTCTTGGCATTAACAAAGCAGAACAAACTAACAGCAAGAAAAGTAATGCAGGCCTTGGGCTTCATGGCATCATGCATAATCTTGGTCCCACATGCCAGACTGCATATGAGAAAGCTACAGTGGTACCTAAAGAATTTATGGTCTCAACACAGGCACAGCTTAGAAACCGAAATCCCACTAATCCCATGCCTGAAACAGGAGTTCCTATGGTGGGCTCAAGCATGCCAGTCAAACCCAGGCTTGCCCTTCCACAACTTTCAAGCAAGCCAAACCATCACAACGGACGCCTCAGACCTAGGCTGGGGGGCGCACATGTTGGACAAATGCATACAAGGATTGTGGACTCCAGACCAGCTGCACCTGCACATAAACCAAAATGAAATGCTGGCAGTAAAACTAGCAATCCAGAAATTCAGACCATTCCTCAGAGAAGGCCATTTACTGATAAGGACAGACAACACCACAGTCATGTGGTACATCAACAAACAGGGAGGCACTCATTCATACCCCCTATGCAGAATGACTCTGGACCTTTGGAATATGGCTCTGAGCTACAACATCCAGTTATAGGCAATATTTCTGCCGGGAAAAGAAAACACCCTAGCAGACATGTTAAGCAGAACCACATCGGATGCTCACGAATGGATGCTACACCCGGACATCTTCAAGGCCATCACAAAGAAATGGGGAATGCCACAAATAGACCTATTCGCATCCCCACTCAATCACCAGCTCAAAAAATTCTGCACAAGGACATACCACCCACTTGCATGGAAGGTGGACTCTCTATCCTTCAGTTGGAAAGGCCTGACGGCATATGCATTTCCACCTCTTCCTTTGATGCACAAGGTACTACTGAAAATCAAAGAGGAACGCCCAAGGATAATCCTGATAGCTCCGAATTGGCCAAGACAACACTGGTATCCATTGCTGAGGAGCATGTCTCAGGGGAGAATGTGGTCAATACCCCTGATGCCTTTGATGTTAACTCAGAACAACTACAACATCATGCACCCAAACCTAAAACCTTGCAACTGACTGCCTGGAACATCACATAGCAGCAACTAACCCAGACCTATCCCAAAGGGTTAAAGACATTATCCTTGAAGCCCGCAGACCTTCAACAAGAAGGAGCTATGCAGGAAAATGGAAAAGATTTGTCATTTGGAGTACTGAAAGAGGAAAAGATGTGTCGAACATAGATATTGCTAACATCCTGGAGTACTTGGCAGAGCTTCTACATACAGGCCTGTCCTATTCCTCCATCAAGATACATGCATCAGCTATTTCAGCAGAATACAGCTTCGATCCACCTGTCTTTTCGCATCCTCTACTCAGGCAATTCCTCAGAGGGATCAAGAATGTAAAACCTCCTAGGAAACCACCATTACCAGCATGGGACTTGAACTTTGTGCTAGAAAAACTGACACTCCCTTCATTTGAACCAGCAGCAACAGCAGATCTTCAACACCTATCATGGAAAACTGCTTTCCTCCTGGAAATTACTTCAGCAAGGAGGGTTTCGGAACTACAGGCCTTAATGGCAGTACAACCCTTCCTAATCTTCCATCAAGATAGGGTGTCCATGAGAACTAATCCTACATTTATGCCTAAGGTGGTATCCAGAGTGTCTTTAAACCAGGCAATCCACCTACCTACCTTCTTTCCCAATCCACAGAACAGGGGGGAAAGACTGCTGCATACCTTGGATCTACATAGACAGTTACGCTACTACCTGGACAGAACCAAAGCTCACAGAAAGACTGACCAGCTTTTAGTAGCCTATGCAACAGGAAGGGAAGGAAAAGCAATTTCCAAACAGACAATCTCCAAATGGATAGGAAATTGCATAAGATTCTGTTACTCCTACCACGGAAAACCAATTCCACAGAACATAAGACCTCATTCTGCAAGGGCTACAGCCACTACCACAGCTTTCTTACGAGGAGTGGCAACCAAGGACATTATTGAGGCGGCTACTTGGACCTCCGTGCATACATTTGCCAAGCATTATAATTTACCTCTGTACTCTAGATCCCGAGCAGGGTTTGCCACTGCTGTACTGCAAGGGATCCTAACTACACCATAATTCTTCTTCCTCCTCCCCTAGTTTGGCTATGGTATTCTACCCATTTGTTATGACTGCAGATGCATCCTTGAAGGACATAGTACAGTTTTGTACCTACCATAAATGTAGATGTCCGAACAGGATAGCATCTGCAGTCAGGATTACCCACCCTCCTTCCCTCTGTGGTACTCCTAGGGTATTTACCCTCCTAATAGCTAGCTGGGGGGGGAGTCTCTTATGGTGTATTTGTTTGTATATATGTACATACATTGTTATTTTTTGTGTTTGCCTTCTACTTTTTTGGAAACATTGGCATTTATCCAAAATATAGCTTACCAAGAGGGCAACTGGCATCTGGGGCAAGAAACACTGAGGAAAATGGCATCGGCTGATGCCTTTATACCCGAAGACCAGCAGAGATGACGTCGGGTGAAGTGCGACATCAGCCGAAGCCGGACCCAGACTTTGGAATCCGGCCGACCGAAGGGCTGCCTGACGACAGGACAACCCATTTGTTATGACTGCAGATGCTATCCTGTTCGGACATCTACATTTATGGTAGGTACAAAACTGTACTTTTTCTTTACAGAACCTAAAATGAGAGAGAAAGGATGCTTCATACTTTGGATGTCCACAGACAACTTAGGTACTATCTGACCGACTAAAATCTTTCATAACATCTGATCAGTTGATAATTTTTTGGGAAGGTAAGAAGGGGCAGCCTGTGTTAAAGCAGACTATTTCCAAATGGTTGTCTAAAGGCTATTACCTTTTGTTTTTCCCATCACAGCAAAACTATTTCAGGCAGGGCTCAAAACATACACTACCAAGGCCTTGGCTTCATCTGTGGTCTTTTGGAAAGGGTTGGACTCTAGAAGTATTCGTAGGTTCATAGGTAATTACTAGGCTAGCCTAGCCAATTTCCTTTTCAACGGTAAAAATCAAACCTTGCATTTTGTGTCTTTAAGGTAAACGCCTTAACTATTATGCCAACCCCTGTATTCTAGAAGCAGCATCTTGATCCTGTACACAAACCTTTATAAAGTTGTATAAACTGGATTCCTTTTCTGGGTCTAGGCAGGCTGGGGACATTCTCCATGGGCTTCTGGACCTTTCCCCTTTCACTTTCTAGTTGTTGTAAGCTATGGTAATCTACCCATATAGCTTAGGCTTCTGCAGCAATGATCAGTATGAAGAACATAGTACAGTTGTGTAAGTAAACTTACAAGAAGAGTAGATGTTCGAATATTCACTGCTGCAGTAGCCTCTCCCTCTCCACCCCCCTTGTTGTTTGGTGTGGTTTTTATGCCTCGGTGTGGGCATGTATTTTTCTTTTCCTAGCAATGTCCTCATGGCTTATCCACCATCTCTCACTTGGCATGAAAGCTCTGAAGGACTTGTCACCCAAACCTGTCTTTTAGTCAGCTCATCTCAAGCTTTCTAATGGTTTGGGTGCATGGAAGGTGCCCTGAAGTTTTGGAAGCCAGGCATCTGTTATATACTATGTAGGGTATATATTTTATATCTTAGGCTTCTGCAGCAGTGATTATTCAAATATCTACTATTATGGTAAGTTTACTTACAGAACTGTACTTTCTTCCATTTGGAAATGTTTGCACAAAAAACTCTTCTAACAAGTATATTTAGAGCTTAATGTTTAGAAAAAGGTGGAATGAACAAGCTGAAACAGTTAAAACACCATGGTTAATACCATCCAGGGAGACATGGTCTGTTGCAAGCAAAAACTGAGGGTAATGCTACTCAATGCTAGAAATCTAAATCTCAAAATGCACTCCTTAAAATGGAGAACATTGATATCTGCAGTGACTGAGACCTGGTTCAAGGCTATAGAGAACACCCCTGCATTACCAGGCTATAACTCATACCACACTTTTCGGCCATCTAACCTGGACCAGAACACCAAAGGCGGAGGTGTGTCCATATTCATTAAGGATATTCACACCTCCAGGCTAGTTGCACAGCATAATGCATCCGAGGTTATCCAAGTGCAAATAACTCTGGGCAAAACTGCAATCCAAATTGTAGCTTGTTACAGATCCCCCAACATGCCCCAGGATTCGCACTCTTCTTTTCTTGATATACTGGAAAATATTAGGGTTCAACCAAACATCCTAATAATGGGCGATTTCAACTACCTCACCATTAACTGGGAAAACTACTCATGTACCAACTCCTTTGCTCAACGCTTTCTGGAATTCATAAATTCCAATGCCCTGGATCAACTTATCCACACCCCCACCAGGGGCAACAATATCCTAGACCTAGTCATTACCAACATGAGTGACCGGTGCTCCACACCTAAAGAAAACTCCTCATTGGTCAGATCTGACCATAAGCAAATCACCCTAGATATCCACATTCTGCCCCCACCCACCATTAAGGAAACCACAGTAAAATATTTCTCCAAAGCCAACTTCATGCTTCTTAAGACAGAAGTGGCAAACTTCATGATATCCATACAGATGGACAATACAGTTATGAATGCTGAATCCTACACAAATGCACTCTATAAGCACTTACACGAGTGCATGGCTCGTGCTATCCCAAACAGAACCAAGATGCTATCCTCCAAAAAAAGGAAGCCAATCTGGTGGTCCCCTGCCATAAACAAACTCTACAACAGAAGGAAGAAACTGTTACAAAAGAGAGGAAAACCCATGAGTGGAGGAGCTCCCTGGTCAGCCTCAGTAAGAAGCTGAGATCCCTTATAAGATCCCCCAAAGCTAGCTATGAAAACAAAATCACCACTGATTCTAAGGGCAACCACAAAGCATTCTATAGCTATGTCAAGAATCTCAATGGCAACACCCAGATCTGCTCTTAGTTACAGCACAATGGCACGAAACTTACAGAACCAACTGATATTGCCAACATCCTGGCAGATAGGTTCAGTGCTAACTTTACCCTTTCACCCCCTAAAGGGCCCATATCTATACAGGAAGAATGCAAAGTCCCTGTAATCACATCTATGCAGGTAAAAGCTGTACTCTCTAAAACCAAAAACACAGCATCCATGGGACCGGACAGCATCCCAGGCTGCGTTTTACACAAACTTCAGAATGAACTGGCTCCCCACCTAAGCACCATGTTCAAGCCATAGTCTCACGTCAGGCTTTGTGCCTACTGAATGGCACACAGCAACAGTTATCCCACTCCACAAAGGCGGAGCCACCACTGATCCTGAGAACTATCGCCCTATTAGCCTGATGAGCCTGGTCTCATAAACAAAGACATTGGTAACCTCCAAACTCTGGACCCCACCCAGTTTGGGTTTGTGAAAGGTAGATCATGCCTTCTGAACCTGATCAACTTCTTTGAGGCAGTCACCAAAGCTGTAGACGAGGCAAGATGGTTCACACAGCCTATCTTGACCTCGCCAAGGCTTTTGACACCATCTCCATTCTGGAATTATAGCTAAACTCACTAAACTAGGTATAAATCCCTTCGTCACAAGATGGGTTGCCAACTGGCTCACTGACAGAACCCACACTGTAAAAGTTACAGACTCCAAATATGACTTCAAACCACTGACAAGTGGAGTACCACAGGGTTCAGTCTTGGGACCTCTCCTGTTTGGTATCTACTTCTCTGAAGTACAGGCTAACATAGAATTCCTCTGGCTAATGAAGTTCACAGATGACTGCAAACTAGGAGCCATAGTTGAGTCCCCAAATGATGTGGACATCGTACAGAAGGGCCTCACTGAGACAAATGCCTGGTGTCGGAGGCACGGCCTTAAGCTCAGTGCCAAAAAGTGCATTGTCATCCCTTTTGGGAAAAACTCTGTACCCATGAACTACCACATAAACGGCAGTCTACTTAACACAAAATGTGTGATAAGAGACTTTGGGACCCAGGTGGACAGTAGTCTCTCCTTTGATAATCACATTGCCACAGTAGTCAGGAAATCCTTCTATGTGGCACACCTCATCACAAAAGGGTTTTCATCCAGCAAAAAAGAGGTCATTATTCCCCTTTACTCGGCACTCATTAGACCTATTATAGAGTACAACGCCCCTTTTTGAATGTACCTCACAATACAGCTGCAGCAGCTGGAAAGGCCACAGAAGTACCTCACAAAGAGGATTACTGGCCTCAAACAGATGCCCTACACTGACCGTCTCAAAAAACTCCAGCTTTACTCTGCAGCATATCGCCTACTCCCAGGAGATCTCTGCCTAACATATAAAGCTATGTTAAACCCAGAGCTATTGGACGTGCTACACCTAAAGAAATCCCAATCCCTCTGAGCTATATGCCCTAGGGATCTAAATGTCACCACAATAAACAGGACATGCTGGAGGGATAGATTCCTGTCCCAAAGACTTCCTATACTCTGGAACAAGCTACCCATCTATGTCAAGCAAAGTTCTTCATTAGCACTCTTCAAGAAAAATCTTGATGAGTGGATGTAGGAAATACACCCTGGGGATCACTTCTGTGGCTCTGCTTGACAGCAGCACAGGAAATTAACTTTTTTGGGTGGCGTAAGCCAGGGAACCTTGTTGGCTAGGCTTACTTAGGCCCTTGGGCCAATAGCCTAATACCTACCTATGAACCTATGAATATTTGAAAGGTCATTCTTAGATCAGCAAAATAATACTTCATTTGAAGTTTCTTAACTAATTTCTAAACATTAAGCAGAAAGTCCTGACAAGTCTAGTGTGGAGACTGGTATAAACTTTAAGCCTTTTCTCCAAACCATGGTCATTATATAGAAAAGGAATTTCTCAATAAGTTTGACTGTTATTGCTGCTATGGTACACTTGTTTTCCCGCTTTCAAAATTTTTATTGTTTTTTCCATATCAAAACAATATAAAGCACTATTAAAATAAAAAATTAAATTCAATTTATATAGATGGTACTCTTGTGTTTATACTGTATTATCTATATAAATTTTTAAAATCCTGTACTAAGCATCCCACAGCTTCCCTGTGCCGGTCCTACAGTTCTGGGCTGCTAGACTTGCCTCCCGTAATCCGTCCACGGTGATCCCTCCCTGCCTCAAAGCAAAAGGAATACCTCCAGCTACCTCCTGAACACACCTTGACTTTGCCACCCTGCCTGGTACTCAGAACGCTACTGCTGAGAGGACCCCCCCCAACAAGATTGTGTTTAATTAATCTGTCCCGGGTGATCCCTCCCTACCTCAAGGCAAAAGGAATACCTACAGCTACCTCCTGAAGACACCCTGCCTTTGCCAGCCTGCCTGGTACTCAGAACGCTACTGCTGAGAGGAACCCCCCCCCCCCCACAACAAGATTGTGTTTAATTAATCCGGCCCGGGTGATCCCTTCCTGCCTCAAAGCAAAAGGAATACCTCCAGCTACCTTCTGAAGACACCCTGACTTTTCCAGCCTGTCTGGTACTCAGAACGCTACTGCTGAGAGGACCCCCCAACAAGATTGTGTTTAATTAATCCATCCCGGGTGATCCCTCCCTGCCTCAAAGCAAAAGGAATACCTCCAGCTACCTCCTGAAGACACCTTGACTTTGCCACCCTGCCTGGTACTCAGAACGCTACTGCTGAGAGGACCCCCCCCCCCAACAAGATTGTGTTTAATTAATCCATCCCAGGTGATCCCTCCCTACCTCAAGGCAAAAGGAATACCTCCAGCTACCTCCTGAAGACACCCTGACTTTGCCAGCCTGCCTGGTATGCAGAACGCTACTGCTGAGAGGACACCCCAACAAGATTGTGTTTAATGTATGTTGCTTACTAATAATTACACATGGACTTGTTGTACTACCTATTGTGTTAGTCTGCCCTCCCATGCGCCTACAATAGACCATTTGCCCTCTCCCCCCGTTCTCCATAACCAAGACTATATTTACACCTAAGACGGGTTTAGACTAACCCTGCTGCTTGCAACCTCCCTCTACCACTAGGTGGCAGCATCTACCAATGTAAATCCTACTCGTACATTTTTTAATCCTAAGTTTTTTTTCTACAGAAATATTTTTTGAATTTAATATTCTACGACTGCTTATATCCTCTCCGTCCATGCTAAACCTACCTCAGTAAAGGTCAGCCTGCATTACTTTTCCCAAAATCATTAGTGCTACCCTCTTACTACAGCCATTTAACTGCTATTTACTGATACTTTTTCTACTGTACTCACCTCCTCTGCTCCTTCCCGCTCCGTTCGCCCTATGGGCTCACTCCGCTCCCCTACCCTGCCCTCATTTCCCACATGCCCCCAGTACACCTAGCTTTAGTCCTCCCTGACCCCTCTCTCCCAGCCTAATTACCCAATAGCAGCTCCCCCCACTTAATTCCTCCCACCTACAGCTCCTTCATACTCTCTTCCATCTTTACACTGCCCATATAATTATAGCCCCCTCCTCTTTTACTAAATTTCTATAAAAAAAACCTCCCTCACTTTCTAAACCCTCTCTACCTATTCAGCCTTCTCTAATCTACAAACCTACATCTATCACTCTCCCTTTTGCTTCAATATGCTCTTTTTAAGTCATCACACCCTCTAGGCCCCCTGCCTCCTCTCCCTGCTTCTAATTCCCTTAGACTATGCTAGCTCATATACCTCCAATGCTTGCCCAAGATTACCTACAAAGACAACTACCATGCATACACACCTTCACCCTTATTCCTACTCCCATTACTACTCTATCTCCTCATTATCATTCAGCCCAACACTGCACTTATTCCACCCTAAAATCTTCTCCTCTAAAGTTAAGACACTGTCACCTACTCTAACCTTAAATCTACCCAATTCCATACGTAGTAAACCTGAATGGCTAAAGGATATTTCCTTTAATAACCTAGTCCAAGCTGGTGATATCCATCCTAACCCCTCTATTGCCAACACCCACCACTTATCATTCTCCTCCTACCACAACACCCTAAAGATTTTCACAATAAATGCACAAAGTCTTAATAATAAAGTTCACCAGTTTCAAGCTTGGTTAAACCATAACCAACCTGACATCCTAGCCATCTCTGAAACCTGGATCAAACCCTCTATCTCTGACTGAGATACTGACCCCAGGATTCCATAGTCTCAGAAATGACTGACTAAACAAAAAAGGTGGCGGCTCTGCCTTAGTCTACTCTAACCTCCTTACCATAATTCCCCTCCAAATTCCAATTCTTCAATTCCAGAATATTGAACTAACTGCTGGACTACTAAAACTAAATAAACATATCTGCATCATTGCCCTGTATATCTCACCTCGTAATAATATCTCTACACTCGAAGAAATTCTCCTATGGGCTTCTACTAGAATTAACAACGAAACGTACATCCTAGGATATGTAAATATTGACTGGAACAAAATCAACTGCCACTCTCTCTCCTTAACCATTAACCTCTATAACTTCACTCAATTAATCCTCCCCATCACCCGACCAAACAAAATAAATCCATCTGGATCCACCTTAGATTGGATCCTAGTCTCCGATCCTAATAAAATAACCAACTCTGGCACTATTCCTGATACCATTAGCGACCACGTCCCAGCCTTCATACATCGCTCAACCAACTCTTCTCCACACCAGCATTAATACATTCAAACTTGCAACCTCACTAGCTTCAACCCCACTACTTTCTCAAACATTTTCAAACAAATGAACTGGCAAATTCTAAACACCCTTCCTCTTGACAGTGCTATAGATTACCTCAACTCTGTCTTCCTAGATACCCTAAACTCCCTAGCCCCTCTAAGCAACAAAAGGATAAAAACTAAAACGGTACCTTGGCTATCCAAAGAGACAAAACAGATCATGCACCAAAGAGATAAAATATGGAAACTTTACCAAAACAATAAACTGCCCACTACACTGCTTCAATATGAATAGCTGTGTAACCTTGCCAAAAAACTAATTACCAAGGACAAAAAATCCTACTACATCAAACTCCAGTCCAATAACAATAAAAACCCCAAGCTATTCTGGAATTCAATAAATTCTCTACTCAAGCTAGGCTCCAAGAATAATCCCTGTCCTGACCCAAGTAAATCTGACCTTGAACTAAGCTCAGAATTTAACTCATTTTTCATAGAAACTATTTCTAACCTCACCAAGACATTTCCTAACAATAACCCAACTACCCTTCACTCTCCACTTTCTAACTCACCTAGTAACCCTCCCTCACTGTTTGAGCTCAAACCCATCTCCACTAATTTTATACAAAAACATTTGTCCAAACTTAAACCTTGCTCTAATGCTCCTGACAATATTCCCTCCTCCTTCCTAAAATGTGCTGCTGATGGCATTGCACTTCCAATCAGCATCATTATTAACAGCTCCATAAAGGAATCATATGTCCCTAAACTCTGGCACTCAGCCTATATTCTTCCTCTTCACAAAGGAGGCAAAAACACCAGCATCTCAAACTTTCGATCTATTGCTCTGCTCTCACCAATCTCCAAAATCCTAGAAAAATGCATCCACCTCCAACTTATGCCTTTCCTGACCCTAAACAATCTTCTCACTCCCACCCAACATGGCTTCTACCCAGGCCATAGCACTATAACCGCTCTACTCTCTTTCCTTGAAACTGTATCAAGCCCAAGATTCAATTTCTACTGTTTTACTCGATCTGTCTAAAGCATTCGATACTGTGTCCCACAAGCACCTTCTCTGTCATCTCTCTAACCTCCATCTCTCACCCAACACTTTATCCTGGTTCTCCAGTTATCTATCAGACAGATCACAGGCAGTCAAATGGAACAACTCCATCTCTTCCTTCCTACCTATCCCAACTGGTGTACCACAGAGATCTATCCTTGGCCTTATGCCTTTTAACATCTTCATCAATAACTTTCTCACTGCTATTCCTGACGCCAAAATCATTCAATACGCAGACGATTTAACCCTAGTCTGCTCTGCTCAAACCTCTCCGAATTGCTAACTAAAACCTAAATTGCTTTCTCAACAACCAAAAACTGGATGCGCCAAAACCACCTCTCTCTTAATGCAAATAAATCAAAGATTCTACTTTTCCCTCCTACAAAGGCCCTCTCCTATGACAAAAACAATTTCAAAGTCCATAGTCATACCAATTCACCTATAGACGTGCTTCCTTCCACTAAACTACTTGGCATTACCATTGATGAACACCTCAAATTTGATATCCACATTCAACAAAATATCAAGAAAACCCACCAAAAGTTAGGTATGCTGTACAGGAACAATCTTTTTCTCTCCAACTCTACTAGGCATACTCTGTCCACAACTTATCTTCTTCCTTCCTTACTATATGGACCCCCTCTCCTAACCAACCTGTCCTCCACTATCACCTCCAAACTAGAAATCTGCTATAACAAAATCTCTAAATTTGCCACTAACTCCAGAAATTATATCCATCATTGCCTTACCCTACAATCCCTGAATTGGCTTGAACTCCCAAACTACCTAGACTACCTCCAACTCACCACTGCCCATAGACTAATATTTCACCCAACAAAATGTCCTGCTGTAACTAATCTCCTTCCCCCTTACACACCCAACAGAACTCTAAGATATGAACATCAGAATCTAATTGCTATCCACAAACCTAAACATCCTGCTGGCCAACTTCTCTCTTACTCACTAGGCAAAAAATGGAATTCCCTTCCATCTACTCTAAGAACTATACCAAACTCAGAAAACTTTAAAAGTCAGCTTTTCAAACACCTGTCCTCTAAATGGAAATGTACCTGCCTTCACCCTACCTAATCCATGCTAAGCATTTGCTCCCAGTGGGTTCTCTCTCTGGTTCCTAACCTCTCTATTACTCTCTTAGATATCCACCTATGCGTCTGTCTAATCTCCAGACAACTCCTGTAGTGTATATCTCTCTATGCTCTCAACAACTCCTATAGGTACTCTAACACGCCTCAACCTTGTAAATGTTGTAAATAACATCCCATTTTAAATGTGTGTAAGTAAAGTGTATCCACTATTTCTTTTTTTTTTATTTTCTACACATGCTCATATATACATTGTTGCCAAATCTAATACATTAGAGTGTTCCCTCTAATGAAACTGTATAACCCTCAACTTCATTCTCAATTAACTTTGTTAAATTTGCATGACACCAAATGTGTTAATTTGTAATTTTTTTGTATATTCTATCTTTTATACTTTTGTATCACTTGTATGCTAACTGTAATATGCATCTCGGAGCTTTTCTCCTCGGGTCTCCACTGAAAATGGGTCATTTCGGCCCAGTGGACTTCTCAGGTAATCAGACTGGAAATAAAAAAAAATAAAATGTATTTTTTTCTTTTAATAGTGCATTATATTGTTTTATATATAATATTTATATTGCTTTATATTGTTTTATAGATAATACTCTTGAGTTTATAATGGGCGGCCATGGTGGTGCAGTGGTTAGTGTTTCCGCCTCACAGCAAGAGGTTCTCCAGTTCGATCCTCGGCTAGGGTACCTTCTGTGCGGAGTCTGCATGTCCTCCCTGTGGTCACGTGGGTTTCCTCCAGGTGCTCCGGTTTACTCCCACATCCCAAAGACATGCTGTAGGTGGATTGGACATTCTAAATTGGCCCTAGGCATGTGTGTGTCTTCTGTGGAAGGTTGGGTGCCAGGCTAGCAACTCAACACTGTAAAACTCCACTGCCAATCATTAGCAGATAGGTGATCCACTGTGGTGACCCCTAACTGGGAAAAGCCAAAAGAAGAAGAAGTGTTTATAATAATAACCAATTTAGTTTAAAAAAACATAGACATAATTATTTGCATATTTGCAGAGATACAGAAGACAATTTTGTACTTTACAATTTAATGCCCTTACAGTCATTTATATTAACTTGAAAGATATGGCACTATCCATCTTCATAGGTTCATAGGTATATATTAGGCTAATGACCTCTAGGGCCTTTATAAGCCTAGTCATGCATTCCAAATGTGTCCCACAAGCTATATGTTTTAGATGTTTATATAGGGGGTGGTGGCTGTTTATGACATGATTTACTGACTGCCTCTGTCTATCAGGAACATACGTGCCAGACCATGGGTGAATTTTCAATTTCCCATCCAATGGTCCAAGAAGGGACTTTGTTTCTCCTGCATGGGGAGCCCATTCCAGAGAATGGGAATTCTTTGAGATACATATCTGTCTCTCCAACATATCCTATTTATTTGCAAGCAAAATCAAGGTCTTTAGATCTAGCAGTTTTGATTTTGTTTGTTTTCTGGATGTGCAAAAGATTCATCAGAGTGGGGTCCAGGGATGCCTTCTATGCCAGGCACAGATCACATCTTAGTAGTCTGTAGGAGACCGAGTGTAGAGATAGGGCTTTGAGGTGATCCACGTAAAACAATGTGTTTATGCCCTGTATTCTTTTTGTCTGGAACCTTTACAGACTTTCCATCTACTGCATTTGTCTGGTCAGGTACCCACCAAATGGGGCATTATATTCAGTGATAGGTCTGATGAGGTCCAAGTATAGTGGTACAATGACTTTGCTGGACCAAGATGCCATGCCATTACTTATTAGTTGAGCAATATATAAGGCTTTCCTTACTACCTTGGACACATGTTGGTCGAAGGCCAGATTACTGTCCACATGTTCTCCCAGATCCCTTACTAGTGGGTTAACTCTTAGGGGTGTTTTATCAATTAAATAGTTTCCTGGGCTAGCTGACTTTCCAAAAGGTACTATAATGCATTTCTTGGCATTGAGTTTTATGTCATGGCTTTGGCACCAGATGTTTGCATCTTGGGGATTCTATGACTGCTTCCCATTTGCAATCATCTCTGAACCTGGTCAGCCAGAGGCCTTTGGCATTGGCCTTGACTTCTGAGAAGCAATGCCAAAGATGAGCCGGCCCAGCATAGAACCCCTAGGGAATTCACTGGTGGATGTCCTCTTTGTGGAGCTGGTCTCACTAATCCTAACTTCTATAGTCCTATCTGTGAGCCACCTTGCTATCCAGCCCATTATATAAGAATTTACACCTAAATCCATAAGTTGTTAACAATGCTTGAGTGGGTGCTATTTTACATGCCTAAGCCAAGTAAAGGTAGGCTGTATACACTATTGTACCCTCATCCATTGCCTTGGTGATCTTCTCAGTGAAGTCCACCAGGTTCAGTAGGCATGACCTTTGTTTGACAAAGCCAAGCTGGGATGGATCCAGTGTCTGAATGTTTGCTATGTCTTTGCTGATCATTTCCATGGCATTGCATACAAGATTAGTCAGACTAATGGACCGGTAGTTTCCTGGACATGTTGATGGACCACCCTTATGATGAAGGATAACCGTTGCAGTCCTCCATTCTCATTATACAAAGCCTGTTTTGCTACTATAGTTAAATAGTAACTCCAGTGTCCCTGGTAGGTTATATTTTAGACTATTCAGAAGGCATTTTGGGATATTATTAGGGCCCATTGAGGCTTTGTTGTTGGCCTTAGCAAGCATAGCCAGGATGTGTTCTTTATTTAAAGTTGGAGTGGTTATGTTTGAAGTTATTTCTTGAGGTGGCTGGGGGTGACTGGGGAGTAAAGGTGGAACTGAATTTGTCAGCCTGCAGATTTACTATATTGCCTGTCTTAGTGAATGTAGTAGCATTAATCATCAGTTCAGTATACTGCTATGTGCTGCTGTTGAGGTTTCTAACATAGCTGAAGAAGGCTTTGTGGTTGTTTTTTTGCCTAGGAGGCTATTTTGACTTCAAAATTCACTTCATTGGACTTATTTAGCCCTCTTAGTTGCCTGTTTAATTTTGTGAGAGAGTTCTTATCTTTATGGGATTTACACTTCCTGATTTTAAACATGTTTTTTTCCTTTTCGTTGTATAACCTGTTTCATTTGAGAAGCCACCAGTGTGTTTTATTTTTGGAGTTAGTTTTGTGCTTATTTTGGCAGGTACAGCAGCCTCTATATAGCCATTTACATGGTTATACAGAGTTTCTGTGAACAATTTCTGCTGTGTTTTCTAGGTTTGGAGGGGCATTGAATTTTGACAAACTATTACGTAATAAAAGGTGGTTTGCCTTAGAATAGTTCCTGTTACTGGGTTTACTTGGGGTTACCTAGATGATTTTGATTTTGAAGGAGGCAGCTTTATGGTCAGACCTTATCAAGGAGGATGTGACATGGGGGGGGGGGGGTGCAGCATTCTCCCATATGTCTGCGTACAAGGTCCAGTACAATGAAGTCTCTAGTGGGCATATACATTAACTGGTCAAAAGTGTTTGTATTGTCCAGGAATCTCTGTGCTTGCAGATCTGAGGCTGTGTAGGATCCCAGTCTATATAGGAGGAATTAAAGTCCCTTATGAAAAAGGAGTTAGGTTGGATGGTGAGTGTCTCCATTAGGTCTAAGTATGAGCAACGAGTTTCATGGGAATTAGAGGGTTACCTATAGCTTGCTTGGATATGGTATGAGATCTTATCTGTAGTGACCTAAATGTGGAGAAACTCTAAAGTGTCATCCTGTTTAAGCAGCCTAGAGGGATGTTTGTTACTGATGTATATTGAGACGCCTCCACCTAGTCCCAGTCTGTACAGCTACTGGTCTAAAAGTGTGGAAGGCATTGAAACCTTGCACTCTCAGGGTACTCTCTGCAGCTTTAAACCATGTCTCGGTAACTGCACAAATGTCTACATTCTGCAGGGTGGGGAGGGCTTTATAGGAGGGTATTTTTTTGTTTGGGCTCCTGGCATTTGGCAGTAACACCTTCAGGTTCAGTTGCGTTGATTTTGCTATGCCAGTAAGTTAATCAATTTGGCATTGCCTAAAAAGGCTCTATATAGGAAGATAAAGTCTTAGCCAGTATTCAAAAGCCTGGAGGGGGACAGGTGTAGGCCATCCTTGGCAAAGCAGCATGGTCTGTTAACCATGTCTTCCCATTCTGCCAAATACTGGATCCCCTTAGAATGACACCAGAAACTCAGTCAATTGTTAAAATTAATAATCTTGCTCATATTGTGGTATCATCCTTGGTGAAGGTAATATGCTGCTTAATGATCATACCAGCCTGAGACACACAGAAAGATCTATAATGTCTGTCTTCATATAGTCTGCGGAGTCACATCTCAGGACATTTACACCTGCATGGACTATGATGGAATCATACCGGTTCCTCTGGTGCAGTGACTTGAGTCAGTGCGTAATTTGTAGATTCCGGCACTAACAGTTAACTTCTTGTTCAGCCTGGTTAGAGGGGCATCAGTATGTTTTACAATGGAGTCCCCTGTGACTACAGTCCTAGGAAGTGTATTTGTTTGCCTTATGGACTGTGTTTGGGGCTCCACTGAATGTGGGTGTATGTGTGGTGCCAGGTGTTGCTTTTTATTATTATTTTTAACACCTTTATTGAATTATCACTTAAGACATAGGCACTGTTATCATCAGAATTAATGACAGACTCACAGCAGTCAGACTCCAGTGTAATAAGGCAGTATTTTTATGACTAGGCCCTCCCCTTGACTTAGATTTCTTTTGTTCTGACTCCCCTCCTCTTGCTCTACCCATCTCCAAACACTATCCCTAGTTCAACCTCCCAATTTCTCTCTCATCACCGATTTAACACCATCTCTTTCCTCCTCCACTTCTACTTTCTCCTTTTTCCTTGCCTCACCACACTTTGTACTCCTATTCTCTAGTACCTACCTGTTAATTATAACATCTGCTTTTCTCCTATTTCCTTTTCTGTTCTTCTTTTCTCCTTTCCCCTCAAAACCCTACTCTGTAAGGTGGCACACTTCTATTTGTTCTTGAACTGACCTACTCTCACAAGCTATATTCACCTGATACTTACTTATTACCATGTCTCCCACACTCAAAGCTTATTTCATATATATCCTACTCATTACCACTACTACTGCCTCCCTATCCATACCTTATTATATCACCTTCTTTGAAAACATCACTTTACATGAACAAAACCTTCATCTCCAGCAAACTTTACCTTCCTCTTTTTTCAACACCCTTAATCATAGTAACATAACCTATTCCTCTAACTTTCTACTACCAAAATACCACAGAACAACTCATGTGACAGTCCACTTAAACAAAAAGAATCTTTATAACTCACCAAAGATCCTTAAATTAAAATTTTATTCCCAACATGATCTCCTCCTACACGGACATGTTCATCCTAACCCTGGTCCAAATACCAACATTAATTTTAACCTAAATAATATTAGTTCACCTATACCATCATCATGTACTAAAACGACCAACTCCCTCCTTGTAGCTCACCTTAATATTAGAAGTATAAATAACAAAACTCACCACCTCCATTCACTCCTGGACCTACACTCATTTTATATTCTATGTCTTACAGAAACTTGGCTAAAACCCTCAATTCAAGACCAGGAAATTACCCCTCCTGGCTATAACATACTTAGATGTGACCGTATAAAGAAGAAAGGTGGAGGTTTAGCCATTATCTACAAATCTAATCTCCAAGTCACCCTCTATAATGAACTTCCATCACTAGACTCCAAAACCGAAATATTATCTATCAAACTTCAAATTAACAACAACAAATCAGTCTATCTTATTTGTATGTATCTCCCCCCTGGAAATAATACTCATATACTAGAAAACTTACTTAGCTCAATTTCAAACCAACTACACCAGGAAACCATAATACTTGGCGACTTCAACATTGACTGGTTAACCTGTTCATCCCAGCACCCTACTAACCATATAAATCTCTTTGGGTTCTCTCAACTAATAACCACTCCAACTAGAATCCATAAACCTAATAGGAAAGAAACAACTCTTGACTGGATCCTTATTAATAACCACCCTAGCATTTACACTCCAGGAACTCTTCCTGATAATATTAGTGACCATATGCTCACATATGTCATTAGACAAAAGTTGCATATCCCAACTACCCATAAACTCAAGACATCCCGCTCAAACAAATTCTTCAACCCTGATAAGTTCCTGACTGAACTGAAAGCATGTGACTGGTCTCCACTGACTCACCTTGAACTTAATGAAGCAGTGACCTACTTTAACACCAACTTTCTACAAATCCTTGACTATCATGCTCCCATTCGCTCTACTAGGATAAGATCCAAATCTGCACCATGGCTAACTAAACAAACTAAGCAAAAAATGATCCTCAGAAATAAAATTTGGGCTAAATGGAGAGCTACCAAATGTACATCTGATCACCTCCTCTTTAAACAATTAAGAAATGCCACTAAGAAAGATACTCTTACAGACAAAAAGGAATTCTATCTTCACCTTCAACAACACAGTCAACAAACCCCCCCAAAAATTCTGGGCAGGTATTAATAAACTTCTGAAACCAGGACATTCAACTACTCCTACCCCTTCAGGCTTTAACAACAACAATTCCACCCAGATCCCAGAAGCCTTCAACAAGTATTTTACAGAAGCCATTCAAACCCTAGCTAATTCATTACCAACATCTACTGCTACCTTACCAAATACCTCTAAAACCTTACCTAATGCCTTTCATATCCAACCTGTAGCTACATCTCTTATTTATAAGCTTCTCAAGAAACTTAAACCTTGCACCCCATCCGCTGACCAACTCCTGTCAGAATACCTACAAATTGCTTCAAAAGCTATAGACTACCCCATATCCATACTTATTAACAGGACTATCTCTGAAGAAAAAATCCCCACCTTATGGAAAATATCTCATATTATTCCTCTACATAAAGGGAGCTCCTCTACTGAGTTCTCTAACTTTCGCCCTATTGCCTTACTCTCCCCATTAGCTAAAATAATGGAAAGATGCATACACAAACAAATTCTTAACTACCTTCTACAAAACAAACTTCTAGCCAACTGTCAACATGGTTTCAGACCTTCCCACAGCACTACAACTGCCCTTCTTTCCTTCTCTGACTCCATAAATAATAATAGGAACAATAATCTTTTCTCCTCAGCACTATTCCTAGACCTGTCAAAAGCTTTTGACATGGTTAACTATAATACACTTCTTGACAAACTAAATGTCTATTCTCTTGGCACACAAGCACATCAATGGTTCAAGAGTTATCTCCAAAACAGGCAACAAGCGGTGCTTTGGGACAATAACCTATCATCCTTA
The DNA here is from genome assembly GCF_019279795.1 of Protopterus annectens. NCBI lineage: Eukaryota > Metazoa > Chordata > Ceratodontiformes > Protopteridae > Protopterus > Protopterus annectens. Next base: position 588,236,215 of record NC_056741.1, read on the forward strand.
CTACCAGTAAACATTGGGGTTCCACAAGGCTCAATCTTAGGTCCCCTTCTCTTTTCATTATTTATCAATGACCTTCACTTGAATATACCTCAAGCCAGCTGCATTCAATATGCTGATGATTTGACTTTAATCTGTGCTGCTAAGAATGTTTCCTCCCTCCAGTCCCTCACCCAAACAGTCTTCCATAATGTAGAAAAATGGTTTATGGAACACTCCCTCCTTCTCAACCCCAAAAAAACAAAACTTCTTCTCTTTACTCCTACTCGCAAATCTCCCACACCTTTCTTCACTATCTCTTCTAATAATGCTACCTGTATTAACCCAGATATAACCACTCGCCTACTAGGTGTAACTATTGATAACCGTCTTAATTTTGATGACCATATTAACACCACCATTAAATCAGTTAACAAAAAAATTGGTACTCTCTACAGAATTAAACCCTTCCTTACCCCAGCAGCTAGAAAAACCATTGCCCAGACCCACCTGATCTCCACCCTTTTCTATGCCTCTGCTATATATATTAACTTATCTAAAACCAACCTTACCAAACTCTCTACCTGTTACAACAGTATAACTAGATTCATTACTGCTACTCCCTTCAGAATGCACCACTGTCTCAACCTCAAGCAACTAGATTGGTTAGAGCTTAATAACCACTTACTCTATCAACAATTACTCATCATTCATAAGACCCTTTATTATCCTGATGATACCCCTAGCCTTACTAAACTGATTTCACCTTATAAAAACTTAGCCACACTACGCTCTGCTAAAAAACTCCTAGTAGCCTTGACTAAATCTTACAATAAAGCTGGGGACTCCTTATTCTCAGATACTGTCGGGAAAATCTGGAATCAACTCCCTCATGAAATAACTAACCTTGACTCTATGTCTCTTTTCAAAAAACATATCAAAGAACATCTTAAAACTCAGTGGCTGTGTCCTTATGCTAACCCCGACTGAAATCACTTCTCCCTTACACCTAACTTCCACCCCCCTCCTCTGACTGAGCTTCTAAACAACTTATTAAATTGTTTATAGTTATTTCTTAGATATAGACTCTACCAGAAATTTTCTTTTTCCTCTCCTCCATGCTATTCAATCTAGTGTTTTGATTATCTGTTTTTATTAATCTAACTTTAGTATGTGCACCCCAGTTAATTTTATTTTAATTGGTTGTTTTTTGTAAATTAGTGTTTGCTATTTTATTTTTTTTTTTAATTCTTACATAAGTCTACCTTTGTACTTTTTTATGCATATCTTTGTTTTATGTGGTTAATGTTTTTCTTTACTTCTTGTATTGGAGCTTTTCTCCCCGGGCCTCTACTGAAAACGGATACATGTCCAGCTAGACTAGCCCGGTCAATAAATGTAAAATAAATGTAAAATAAAATAAAGTATTCATAATTTCAGCCTATGCCCCACAGCAGGGTTGTGATAGTGAGGAAAAGAGTGCATTCAGACAGCAATTGCAGGACCTACTAGATAAAGCAGGGCAACATGAATTGGTGTTGATAATGGGTGGCTTGAATGCACATATCTGAACAGACAGAACAGGATATGAGGACTGCCTGGGTCCATATGGGTGGGGCAACAGGAATAAAGAAGGAGAAGCCATTCTAGACTTCTGTCTGGCAAATGGCTTGATAGTAGCCAACACATGGTTCAGAAAGAGAGACAGTCACAAGATCACATAAAGTAGTCAACATACAACTCAGGTAGACTTCCTCCTAGTAAGGAAAAAGCACCGGGGTAGAATCCATGATTGCAAACTCATCCCCAGTGAAACAGTCTGCCCACAGCATAAACCACTAGTTGCCACAATCAGCTGCAAGCAGCGGTCAGAGAAGGCTCTATGGTCAACAGAGACCAGGCTGAAGACCTGGAAGTTGACTGGAGAGAAAGTACAACAGTTGAAGGAATTACTCAGGGCTCTAGCACCCCCCCAAAGAGAAGGAAATGGGTGGAGTTGAAGAAGAATGGCGGCGCTTAAAAATAACATGTGTTAGGACAACAGAAAAGATATGTGGCTGAGCCAGGTATGGAAATAAGGTACAAAAGGAAAGAACGTACAAGTCGAATTAAACCAAGAATATCACAGTCCACAGCACACAGGATCCGAGTTTAAGTAATCCAAACAGCAGGCAACAAATCAAGTTTCTTTTATTTCCAAAACAGCACACGTAGTCAGCTCTAAATAGAGCAGCAACACAGATAAGCCAAGCGCTTTCACCCAGTATATTACTAGGCTTTTTCAAGGCAAAAAAACAAAGCTGTCCTTTACACATCAGTTTAAATAATCAGTTCAATTAAGTGGTAACTCCACCCATCAATTAAAAGCTGATACCTTTGGTCTTGCTGTGTTAAAAACATAATGCAAAGGTAAAACAGTTTCTCAGTTTAAATAATGTGTTTTTTTGTAAGAAATACTTCTTAATATAGTCAATAGTGGTGATAATACCATGTAAAGTGCCTTATACAGTGTAAATTCATGAGGTACATCATAAATTAAAATAATGTTTAAAATTAAAAGTGATTGACTGTTTATTGTAGATTGGAGTTAAAATTCAATCACCTTTCTTGTCCCAAAAACTGGAATAAATAAAAAATTGATAAATAAATCAAACTTTTTACAGTAACATTGTGATAAATATAAAGCTTTCTACTGTTTCACATCACTGCCTGATAACAATAACAACAACAACAAGAGGAAGAGCCACAAAAGGTGAGAAAAGAACAAGGGAACCTATACAAAATTGCACTAGATGGTCACACATTATAACCGTGCTCTTCTCATTTTTAGAATACTGCTAATGTTTAGGCCCTCATTCATACCAGGAGGGGTACAGGCATCCAATTTCAACTGCCAGAACAGTTCTCGAGTCTCCAATTTAGCCTCCCAGTTACCCCCTCGTGGGTCTGGCACCACCTGCTCCAATACTAGAAATTTAAGGTTCATGCCTTCACATGTCTGGGAATGTTTATAAAAGGCATTGGTGTCCTTACATTTAGTAATGTCATATTGGTGCTGGTATACCCTTCTCCTAAGCTGTCTCTCGGTTTTACCAACATAAAACCCAGAACAGAAAGTACAAATACCCAGGTATACCACCCCTTTAGTTGCACAATTAAAATGCTGGTGAAACTTATATTTGAACCTTCTTGAGGGAATTGTAATGATGTAATGATATGTGGCTGAGCCAGGTATGGAAATAAGGTACAAAAGGAAAGCTCGTGATGGAATGCAGAAGTCCAGGAAGTCTTCAAAAGAAAGAAGGAGTGCAGGAAGAAGTGGAAGATAGAAAAGTCTGTCCAGACTAGGAAGGACTACTGGTTGGCTAACAAAGAAGCTAAGAAAGAAGTTGCAATAACAAAGAATAGGGCATGGGAGGCAGTGTACCAACTTCTGGAAAGTGACTCAGTAAGGGGCACAAAGAAACTATATCAGGTTGCAAGGTAGACAGATAAAGAAGATAGACACCCTTCATAAGGGATGTCAGCAACAACCTGCTCACCAGTCCAGAGGACATCAAAGGCAGGTGGAATGAGTATTTCCAGCGGCTTCTGAATGAAGAAAACCCCACAGAAGCTGTACTGCCCCAGAAACAGCCTACAATGAAAGAAGAAGAGGAGCTGACCCTAGAAGAAGTAAGAACAGCACTAAGGATGATGAAGTCAGGGAAAGCAGCAGGCTTCGATGAGGTCACAGCAGATATGATAAAGATGCTGGGTGAGATTGGGAAGAAGTGGCTTCTGAGGATACTAATAGCAGTGTGGAGAGAAAGGTGTATCCCAGATGACTGGAGAATAAGCATACTCGTGCCAGTATACAAGAACAAAGGGGACATCCACAACTGTGGGCAGTACAGTGGCATCAAACTCCTATCACATTGCATGAAAGTTCTGGAGAGGGTGATTGATAAACAGATACGCAGAGTAGTAGAATGTAAGATGGGAGATGAGCAGTTTGGATTCAGATCAGGATGCAGCACAATTGACCCAATGTTTGCACTGAGACAGATACTTAAGAAGAAGCTAGAGATGAGGAGAGAGTCCAACTGGGCATTCCTAGACTTGGATAAAGCATATAGCAAGGTCCCAAGAAAGCTGATCTGGACAGTACTAGGGTGGTTTGAAGTCCCATAAACATTGGTAGAATTATTGCAGGCTATGTACAAGGACCCAATGACTCAAGTATAAACAGTGTCCGGCCTCACAGAGGGGTTCCCAGTGGGAGTGGGTGTACATCAGGGTTCCAGTCTGAGCCCACTGGTATTCATACTGGTGATAGACTACATTAGCAAATAGGTTGGAGGGGACAGATCAACAAAGCTGCTGTATGCAGACAATGTAGTAGTACAGAAAGACTCTGAGCTAGAACTTCAGCAAAGGATAGGAGAATGGAATCCAAATCTGAAGGTACATGTGATGAAACTAAGCACAGATAAGATGGTGGTAATGGCAGCAAATTGGGGAAATCAGAAGAAGCTGAGAATAGAGATAGAAGGGAAGATAGTGGGAAAGGTAAATAGCTTCAAGTATCTGGTAGGGGTAGTTGAGGAGAAGGGTAGTCTGAATGAAGAGGTCAAAGCTAGAATCAGAGAGGCTACAGCCAACTGGCATACAGTATCAGGTGTAGTCTATGACAGAAGAATGCCAAAAAAGCTGAAATATAAGGTGTACAAAACAGTGGTGCAACCAGTACTAATGTATGTTACAGAAACCTGAGCAGTAAAGGCAGAACAGTTGAAGAAGCTAGAGGTGATGGAAATGAAGTGCCTGAGAAAGGTGGTAGGATGCACACTGTGGGACAGATGAAGGAATGAGGATATAAGAGCAGAAGCCAGAGTAGCTCCAATTGCAGAAAAGATCAAAGAGAACAGATTACGGTGGTTTGGGGACATGTAGAAAAGCAGAAGACAATCTGGTGAGGAAGATTTGGGACAGATAAGAAGAAAGTAAGAGGAAGCGAGAACATCCAGCAAAGAGGTGGATGGATTGTGTGAAAGATCATCTGCGACAGTCAGGCATGAGTGTTGAAGAAGGCAGGAGTGTGGCACTGAATCTAGACAGTTAACACGATACCCTGACCCCATGTAGAAAAATGGGAAAAAAGGGGGCTGATGATGATGATGATGATGATGATGGCATAGGCACACATACATTTATATAAAACAAAGCAAAGCGTATTATCATATTCTCATTTGCAAATTTTATACATCACATTTATGCTATTGTGTATTTATCATCAGTTGAACATTATATAAATTGATCAGTTCCTGCCTTCCCTTAAATCTCATTCCTCTTCCAAAACATTATTCTGCATGTATTGTTCTCACAATTGCCATTTTTTATATGTAATTTGCTCCTCCCCTTTTCTAAATATTCTGCTTCCAGTTCTTTAATCTCTGTTAGAGTATTCAGTGCTTCAATTGGTTTAGACTTTTATTTTCATTTTCTAATAAATGCTTTTTCAGCATGCACCAGAATTAAGTTTAACAAGACCTTTCTATGTCTAGGTGATTCAGATCCTGTTTCCCAATTCATTTTACACCTAAACATATGTTTCTAGTTACCTCTTTCTTCCCCATCATGGCTCCAACATTTGTAGTCTACCTGAGGAAAAACAATCTTTGGAGTCTGCTTGTGGTATAAAAATAACTATGCAAACATTTCCAAGCAAAAATCCTAAATTGTCTAGACTTTGTTGCATGTTTGGGAGCCATACATATGTCCTCCCATTATTTCCTTGCAAATTGCTTATCCAGTCTCTCTGCCCAATCTTTTTTGAACTTCCCCAGATTGGTTCCTGTAGATATGATGTAGTATTGAACATACCCTACTAATGAGTCCTTTTGTAACAGCGACTTCTCTTCTAGATTCAATTAAAAACTCTGCATGAGCAAGTGTTTCACTTAGGATTCCCCTATCCCTTTCTCTTTGCCTATAGTCAGATATTAATTCCTGATAAGAAAGGTGGTCTCTAGCCTTCAGTTTGAATATTTTGGCTTCTTCCCATTCCATTACCTTTACCTCTCTAGATATTTGCTCCCAAAACCTTGGTTCTTTTCCCAGTTTTCACTAGTAAATTCCACCCCTACTTGCTTATTCTCTGTAATTCAAAATTGCAGTCATCCATATTGGCAAAATCTCCTTTGTCCATTCTCATGTTGGCTTAGTTCTTAGAATACTTTCTGCTATTTTATGAATATAATATTTTGTGTGGCTGTTGTTACTCTCCTTAAGGATCTGCATCTAAAATCCCACTATTTTTTATTTCTTGAATGTCCCACCTGCGTCATCATCATCCCTTTCCACTTTGAGTTATAACTTTCTGATTGTATTATGTATATGAGCCTTAACTGTGTAGCTCTAAAATATCTCTTCAAATCAAGTAATCCTAATCCACCTTGTCCTGTTGGATGTATCAACTTATCCTTCAACTCTTCATTAATTGGCACCCACAACTTCTCCTCTAGTTGATAAAAATATACCTGACCTGTATATAAAACTAAAGGGGCTAAAAACATTTTTGCTGCTTGTATCTTGCTATCCATATCCATAAGCAAGAGCTTCCAGTTTCTGCATTTTTATATTGTCTTTTGTTTAGTCTTTTCCCACATATCCTTAGCTGCCATAACAGAATTCTTTTTAACTTATTCTTCTAAATACTTCATTTTAACATGTCCCTGTAAATATGGGTATTGCTGCACCAATTAAAGTGTGGCTATATAGTTTACAGTTATAGCCTTTGTTTTATCTCATTATTTTTTATATCCCCAAAAGACTTGAAACTGTCTCAAGATGTTCCACAACACTGAGATGTTCTTTTCTGGTTTTATCAGGTAGAAAATAAAACCAACTTTTCTTGATTACCATACTAATTATATCTTTAAATTTCTGAGTCCCTAAGTTTCTTTGCCAATGGCTTTAAATATAAAGCAAATAACAAAGGGAAAAGAGGACACCCATACTTGTTTTCTTTGTTCAGACACAACATGTTAGAAAGGAACGCTCTCACTTTAATTTTTGCCTCTGATTTCTTATATAGCCTCCTAATTAACCTTGTTTTTGTATCAGGGAATGCAAATGCATCCGTTGTCCTACTCATAAAATCCCAGCTTACTCTGTCAAATGCTTTGCATGCATCAATACCAATCAATAACAATGCTATTTTCTTACATTCTATTTCCCTCATGATAGTCATTGTTCCATTAATACTGTCAAACGTTTGCCTCCCATCCACAACATATCTATCAGTTTTGGCAACACCTTTGCCATTCTTTTAACCGTTAAAGATATAATCACTTTATAATTATGATTTAGAATTGAAATGGGTCTGTATGAAGCTGGGTCTGATGGGTCTTTACAATCTTTAGGTATTACAGCCACTAAAACTTTTTCCCATGATGCTGGTGCTTTTACTCCTTTTAAAATACTGTTAAACAAAATCTTCCAGGTCTTTATCACTTTCTTCCCTCCTAGCTTCCAAACTTCCACAGGAATACCATCTGTTCCTGGAGACTTTTTTGTAGCTTGGTTATGCAACACCATTTTTATCTCATCTCATTCTTTCCTAATTGTTAATAACTGAGCTTCATCTACCCCTAAACTTGGCATATTTAATTCTTCCATAAACATTTCCATACCAAATATTTTCATACATTTCTTCAAAAATCTATCCTGTTTTGTTATATTTCCCTTCTAGAACCCCCAATACAGCCTTACTGTTGCAAATAAAATTCTAATCCCTATCTATAAGTAATATTCACTGCTGAAAGCTGATTATATTTCTCCCAGAATTTTCTTAAGCTCCATTGGAGCAGTTTTAGGTGAAATGTAAATGTAAGCCAGCATAGACCTCCTTCCTTGACAATAGCCCTTACTATTATGAATCTACCGTTTTTATCTTTTTTCCCTATTCTATCACTATTGGAGCCCCTCTTGCAATTAATATAAGTACTCCCATTTTCCTTTGTCCCAGCTACTCTGCTGAATAACCATCCTGAAATCCTTTATCAAATTCACATGCTCCATTCTTTCTAAATGTGGCTCCTATAGTATAGCTATTTGCACTCTGCATTGCTTAATATAGTCCACTACTTTTTTGTATATACCTGTGAGACCATTCATTTTCAAAGATAATATGGAAAGTGTTGTCATTATGATAAGAAGTTATTATTCCCACTTGTTAATGTATAACAGCTTTTTTAAATGTCTAGTTTCAGCTTTTGTGTTACAAAAAGAAAAATGCACCTGTTTACTTTAATATCCCTATAACACATAAAACTAACTGAAAATACTTTATAACATGCATCATATGCCGTGTTCTATAAAAATACTGTTAAGAATAAAATTGTTTTACTTACAGTTACCTTTTTCCTTCCTTCTCCCCTCTCCTTAATGTTCTTCCAGATATTAATGGCATGAAGTAGGGCATATGCTTTGGAGTTCCCTACAAATTTAATAAAGTCTAAAAAGTCCAATATTTCTGAATTTTCTTGTTCAGCCATGTTTCACAAATGTGATTGATGCTATGCAACCCCAATGTACTTATGGGTCTTCTAGTCAACTACTGTGCTTTTCTCTTTCTCTCAAGAATTTTCCTTTGGAACACTGGAAAACGTTTCACTGGCAAAGTCTCTCTATGAGCTTTATTATCAGAAGAACAAGAAGCAGCGTCACTTTCTGTTTGATAGCAAACTTTTTGTTGAACAACCTTTTTTATTTCCTCCTTAGCATGGTCTATATCACAAAATGACTTTAATCTTCTAGGAAAAAATATTCTAAAGATAGCTAGATGCAGCAGCTTGAATCTCAGACCTGCCTCTCAACATTTTCTGATTGCTGGAATAAATTTACTCCTCTTCTGCCTGGTGCACACGGAGCAACCATTTTCCACAAATACTTTTCTGTCTCCCACTTTTAGTACTTTGGCCTTCTGCCACAGTTATGTCAGAATCAACTCTTTCTGTTGGTAGGATTGCATCTTTACTATTAGAGATCTAGCCTGCTTTCTCGTGGCCAGGTTTAGAGCATACACATGATGTGCCTTTCAATTAATAACTCCTGCTGTGGAATACCAGTCCAGTCCAGTTGCTTATTTGTGCTTTCATAAAGTGAATACAGTATTTTCCTTCCAGTTTTTCTGGTACAACAGAAAATCTCAAGTTTTCCCTATGTGCTTCATCCTCTAATTCTGCCATTTTTTGAAACACCTCTTCTTGAGCAGTCTCATACTCAGCCAAACCTTTCTTCATTTCAAACTCTGATTTTTGCAGTTTTATCATCTCATCTGAATATCTGTTAAAGCATCTTCCATTTTTCCAGCCCTTTGTTATTTGAGTTGATTAATTCCTTCAGTGTTTCATTCAGCCAGTGTTTTCTCCTCAACTTTTGTGATTGATTTTCTTTCGGGTTCTCAGACTTTCTTCTTTGCTCATCCAAGCAGCGCGCTTACTAGCCAGTAACTGAAATTTACCTAAAAAGACAAATTCGCAGACTCTCTTTTCTGAGTTTCTGTTTTCATACAGGAAGAGCTGAAATTAAGTTGTTACTCTGTGTGCAGCCATCTTGGAAGTCCTTGAATTTGTTGTCGCTACAGATTAAAACACCTTCAGTTTTGGTGCCTGCCTGTGCAGTAGCTGGCCTGAATGTGTGGAAGGCATTGTAATCTTGCAATGCCTGGGTGCTGTCTGTGGCTTTAAACTATGGCTCAGTAACTTCACAGATGTCCACATTCTCCAGAGTAAGGAGGGCCTGGAGGGAGTGGAGTTGCTTGTTTAATTTCCTGGCATTGAGCAGTAATACCTTTAGATTCCTTTTGGTTGGCTTTACAATGTGAGAAGATTTGTCATTTTGGCATTGCCTAAAAAAGGCACAATGGGGGTGGGTGCTGGATGGACAATGTTTTGGACAATATTTGAAAGCCTAGAGGGCATAGGTCCATACAGCAGCCCACATTGATTTCTTGAACCTTGCATCTCTGTTTTTGCTAATTTTATTTATTTTACTGTATTGATTTATTTTTGTTAACTAGAGTGGAGCACTCATCCATATGGACCATTTACAGATTGTGTGTTGACAACAATTTATCACAGTACAATAGGAAAAATAAAATTAAGTGCAAACAATAAAGAAAGAACAAATATAAAAATCAATACAATTCATTAAAGTAGAGTAGAATAACTAATTAGAAAAATATGGGGGTAATGAACTGTTTACAGCTACATTGTAAGATGAAAACTGCTAAGTATGCGGATGACATAGTTAGTCCCTGGGACATTTTTGCTTCATTAGTTGAATGTTCCTTAAAGCAATTTTATTCAGTTTGCTCGATATGCACCATCTCGGGTTGTAATATTGCCTTTTAAGGTTTCCATCAGAGTAAATAGCCTTCCACAGTAATAACACTTGTGACTAAAGTCTGAAGAGAGCAGAACCCTTGTGTGGCATCCTTATAGCATGTTTTGATCCTGGTAACTCTTAGGATATCAGTATGTTAGTACACCCATTGGTTGTAGTCCTGGAAGGATTCCACACATTTGTGGATAGCTTCCCCATCTCATGGATATAGAATTGCCTTTTTAGATACAGATATGTGTGTTGTTAATTGCCATCCCAATTTCCCTTTTCTGAAACCATATCCAGAATAAATACGTTGTTTCATTGGGAAAAAATTATATTCCACTGTCCTTGAAGAAATATGATTTTTTAAAACTGGAGAGCATCTCGGTTGTGTTGGTTTGGCAGCCTGAGCATGGAAATTGGAGTCTGAACTTAAAAGTTCCTAAATCCTATGGGGCAGAATGCAACTGCATTCTTCATGGTGATGTGGCACACCTGAAAATGTTTTTCTTGTAATGAACTATAAGACATCTGTGCTAACAGAGCTACCACAAGATTTAGGACCTTGGTCTGGTGTTGGACCATTTACTCCAGGTCTTGGATTGGTAAAAACTACCTTCTGAATCTTGGGTAAACTTTTGCTCTCCATTACCTGTCCCATTGCTGGTTATGTCTTCTTCACTTGTAGGTGGTTAGCACTTGCTTAGGCACCCCTGTCATCACTCTTTTGGCTAGCGGAAGCTAAAGGCATGGTCAGTAGTGCTTCTCACCTTGGAGTCCCTCTGCTTTTGTGGCCTATACTGTTTTAGTCTGGCAACCAGTCCCATTTTAGTACTTTACCATTAAAGTGAGAATAAGGCACACCCCATAGAGGGGAGCATTTCATAGTTCATAGTTCATAGGTAAGTACTAGGCTATTGACCTAGGGCCTATATAAGCCTAGCCAAAAAGGTACCCTGGCTTTCGCCACCCAAGAAAATAATTTTCCTGTGCTCCTGTCAATGAGAACCACAGAAGTGATCCTCGAGGTGAATTTCCTATTTCCCATCCAATCATCAAGATTTTTCTTGAAGAGTGCTAATGAGGAGCTCTGTGTGACATAGACAGGTAGTCTGTTGCAGAGTATGGGAAGTCTCTGGGACAGGAATCTATCCCTCCTGCATGTTCTGTTTATTGTGGTGACAAGGTTTACATCCCTAGAGCGTGTAGCTCTGAGGGATTGGGATTTCTTTAAGTGGAGCTTGTCCAACAGCATAGGGTTTGACATAGCTTTGTATGTTAGGCAGAGATCGCCTCTGAGTAGGCAATATGCGACGGAGTAAAGCTGGAGTTTTTTTGAGACGGTCTCAATGAAACTGTCAATCAAGTGTCAATAAATTGCAGTGTATCCATCCATCTTACAGACACTCTCATATTTATTGTAATGTGTGTGTGTATATATTGATACACACACACACACACGCACACACACACACACACACACACACACACACACCATGCATCTCGCTTTCCTGGATTTGCTCCCGTGCATACAGCACAATGGGAAACGGTGCCCTTCAGCACTTGTTTCAGTAGCAAGTATGGGTCTTACGGGATCAGGTCGCTAGCCCAAGGCCCAACCCTCCTTAGAGGGTGCACCACACACACACACACACACACACACACACACACACACACACACACACACACACACACACACACACACACACACCTAATTTAGAAGGTCCAAATAAACCCAATGCATGTCTTTGGAATGCAGGAGGAAACCTGAGTACACAGAGAAAACCCACACGAATACAGAAGGGTCATGCAGACTCTACACAGAAAGCACCCCAACCGGGAAACGAATCAGAGAACCTCTTGATGTGCAGTGTTATTGCTAACCACTACACCACTGTGCCGTCTATATATATGTTTTTGGCCCCTTTGCTGCAGAAGTGATCAAACAGTGTGACAAAAGAGGTTTTTCAGCCCTCCTTTTCCAAATTTTCTAAGGGATTCTCAAACCCTTCATCTAGTAATGACTGTGGTCTTAGGCTTCACTTTCTCAGCAGTTTACATAATTGTAGATGCCAACAAGTTGGACGATGCTCTGAGACACTCCTGCAGTACTCTCCTGGAGCTGCATATTCTGAAACAGTGTTCAGCTGTGCTTACCAGAGGTGAAATGCATCAGAAATTAGCCCTTTTAACACCAGGGTGATCAGGGTTCTCTCCCTCTTTTGATTCATACAGTAAGTACAGGCAGGGAGTGAGGTAGTTGTGATCCCCATTTTCTTTCCCAAGGTATTCTGTACACTGCCTTGTTATTCTTACATCTCTTTGCAGAATGTTGGAAAAAGGATTTAATCTTCATAGGTGTTTACTAGGATAATGAACATAAGGGCCTTTTTAAGCCTAGCCATGCATCCCAAATCTCTGACAAGTTCTGATATCCTTGATAAGTGTAAGAAGGGGCTTGGGAGATGAAACATTTACAAGCAGGGGACTGGTAGATGAACCATTTACAGGTTGCCTGTGCCCATTAGAGACATAGGTGCCAAACCAAGGATGAATTTCCTGTTCCCCATCCAGTTGTCCAAGTTGCACTTGAACTGGGTTAGGCAGGAACTCTGCTTCACATGGATGGGGAGCCTGTTCCAGAGACAAGGTAGTCTCTGGGATACATACCTGGAAAATGAAACTCAAACCAAAAGCTGTAGATGGAATGAAGGAGCGAACACAATTCTTTAGTACTTTTGTTCAAATTTATTCTTCATGAACTTCTTCAGAAAAAAGTTAACCTCTCATAACACACCTCTTATAAGTTACATCACACATCACATGACGTTCATGATACTTTAAATTAAAGGTATAAAATCATACCATAAAAATAAAAAACTGTCTTGTTTTCCAAACAGCTTAGAATGTCAAAGCTTCATAAAAAATGTCTTAATATAAAAACATCATCATATCATTGTGATTTAAATGTTATTTTAATGCTAAAAAAACACTTAATATTAATACATTCGTTCAGACCAGGGGCTCTGTCTGCTACCAAACTGATCTGCCACAATGACTCCTTGCATTTTAAAATCAAATTGGTGTTCCCTGTATAATTCACTTGTGGAACATAATCTAGGACTGAAAAAGTGAACTTTTTAAAGTTCACACAGTGAATAGCATGCCTAGCAAAGCATCGATAAAGTCCTTTTTCTTAATAGCAAGTGTGTGCTCATATATTCTACACTTTAAACATCTAGTGGTTTTTCCTATGTAGTAACTAGGACAAGAGTCACATACTGCCACATAAACTATGTTTGTACTCTCACAGGTAAACCGTCTGTGGACCCAAATAGTCCTTTTAAGATGCGTAATAAATGTACTAGATGTATTGCTTATATACCTACATTGTTTACACTTCCTACAGGAGAAAGTAGCACAAACACTAATAACATCAGTCAATGCTAAATTGTTCCCCCCACCATTTTCCAAAATGTTTTTGATGTTCTTAATTTTCTTATAGGTGAATTTGGGTTCAACACCTACTACCTGTATGAGCTCCCTATTCCCCATTAAAACCTTCCAATTGTTCTTAATTATGTGTTTGATGACACCCATCTCATTGACAATGGGGATGGGGAAAGAAATGGTAAACACTGTGTTGTCCTTTTTCCTGTTGTTACTTGCATCATCAACCCCCTGATGATGGGTTTGGCAGCATTTTGTCTCAGAATAAACACTTCCTTATGTATATTGGTTAACCAAGCCTGGTCATACCCTCTTTGTTCAAAAAAAATGTGTCAACATGATGACCTCTTGAAAAAAGTGTCATCATTAGATGTGAATCTACTGAGGCGAATAAATTGCCTTTAATCACCCCTTTCTTCATATGCCTAGGGTGTAAGCTATCTCTGTGCAAATATTGGTTGACAAAAACATCTTTCCTATAAATTTTACTCATAAAAGTGTTACTGAACATGTCAAATGCTAAATGTATATCCACAAAATTAATGGTCCTACCAAAACTTCCCACAGAAAATTCCAAAAAATCTGTGGTGTGATTTAAGTCCCTAACGAAGGACTCAAATTCACTCTCATCACCAGTCCACAGAAATATCAAATCATCAATAAATCTTTGATATAAAATAATGTGGGACTTTTGTGGATGTACATACAAATATCTCTCCTCCTACATGCCTATTACAAGGTTGGCAAAAGATGGGGCCACCCTTGCACCCATAGCCATCCCTGAGGTCTGCTTATAATATCTTTGGTTGAATTAAAAAAAATTATTGTCAAGAACTATACCCATAAGCCTGCAAACCATCTCTGATTTACTGTGTGTAAAGTCAGTGTACCCATTAAGGTAATTTCTCAAATATTCTATACCAGCATCATGGTTGATGCATGTGTACAGTGATTTAACGTCTAGAGACACAAAATAAAAATCACCACGGGTGAGGTTAATGTCCCTCAAAATTTCCAAAAGGTGCCAGGAGTCCCTAAGGTGCAACTTCACTTTTTGCACTATAGGATTAAGTATGTAATCCAGCCATAAAGAAATATTTTCTGTCTTGGTTTTCTTGGCTGAAATAATGGGCCTAAAGGGTGGATTTGTTTCTGATTTGTGTACTTTGGGTATCCCAAAGAAACGACCCATACTGGGATGTTCCACTAACAAATATTCATGTGTGTCATGATCTAAACTACCCTGGCAAAACATGTCAAAAAGTTCAGTGTTTATTCTCAAAAAAACTGTTGTTAATTACATTCTTATCTACAACAGAATAAGTTATGTCATTTACCAACATGTCTTCAATGTTTTTAACATAATCTTCAGTACACATAATCACCATCATACCACCCTTATCAGCTCTCATTACTCTAATGTCTTTAGTTTTACTTAAAATACACAGTGCCTGGTGTTCTTCCACAGTGAGGTTATGCATGTGGGTGTCCTTTACAATATTCCTCATGTCCAGTTCACACGTCACCAAACACTTGCAAGGTGTTGCACAAGGGGAGTTGTATGTGCTGTTCTCTTTAAATTTGTTATAAACATCTTGTTTGTCTACATTTACATGGAAAATAAGACATTTTTTGCTGTTTGTTTGGTGTGCTTGTGTTGTGTGTATGTGTTTTGGAACAGCAATTTTTTTCCCTAGGAAAAAATTCACTGTTCTGAATGTTCGATGTTTTAAATTTTCGATTCACAGGGTTCGATATTAGAACACTCAAAATTTTGAATGTTCGATGTTCTAATATAGACCCGATTTTATACCTTTAAAGTATCATGAAAGTCATGTGATGTGTGATGTAACTTATAAGAGGTGTGTTTTGAGAGGTTAACTTTTTCTGAAGAAGTTCATGAAGAATAAATTTGAATGAAAGTACTAAAGAATTGCGTTCGCTTCTTCATTCCATCTACAGCTTTTGGTTTGAGTTTTATTTTCCAGTTTGTTGTGTACTTACAAGTTTTTGGGATACATACCGGTCTCTCCAGTAGGTCCTATCTATATCACAGGCAAGGTTTAAGTCTTTAGAACTGGTAATTCTAGTGCTGTTTGTTTTGTGAATACGTAGGAAGTCCATTGGTGTGGGGTCTGACAACTGACAATGCCCTGTATGTCAGGCATAGACCTCACCCTCAAAAGCCTGTATGAGAGAGAATACACAGATAGGGCCTTGAGGCAGTCCACGTAGGACATTTTACTTATGCCCTTTATTTGTTTTAGTGAGGAACCTCTGTGGATGTTCCAATTGTTGGATATGCCTGGTTAGGTATATACCAAAGATGGCATTGTACTCTATGATAGGTTTGATGAATGTCGAATATAATGGAACAATGACTTCCTTGGACTTAGATGCCATACCTTTGTTTATAAGTTGCACAACATAGAACAATTTCCTCACTACTATAGACACGTGATGGTCAAAAGCTAGATTACTGTCTATGTGTGTCCCTAAGTCCCTGACTACTGGGTCAACTCTAACGGGTGTGTTGTCAATATGATAGTTACCAGGGGTGGATGACTTCCTGAAGGATGCTATTATGCATTTCCTGACATTTAGTTTTAGTCCATGGCTCTAACACCAGTTATTTTTCTGTGTCAACCCTTCCTGGAGAACATTTGTGTCAGTGTGGGATTCAATGACAGCTCCTAATCTGCAATCATCTGCAGATTTAGTCAGCCAGAGACCATTGACATTGGCCTTGACGTCCGAGAAGTTAATACCATAAAGTTGCAGTCCAAGGACCAATTGCTGAGGGACTCCACTTGCGGCTGGCCTCTTTGTAGAGGTGGACTCCCCAATTCTAACTTCCTGGGTCCTTTCTGTGAGCCAGTTGGCTATCCACCAGGTGACATATGGGCTTGTACCTAACATCTTGAGTTTGTCAGCCTTCTCAGTTTTGAGCTAGGGAATGAATCTGGATTTATATTTCTGTAGTGGAACAGTAGATAGCCCCAGTCTCAGCCAGGGATGTCACCTAGCATTTGAGTAATTACCAGCTCTACCTGATGGCCAAGCCCCAAACTAGCTTCTTTGAACTCTGTTGGGTTGGTGGAATCTGAGAAGTTGAACATGCTAGGAAACTTTTACTCAGGTCTCTAGGTGAAAAAGTTTTCATTTTAGATCACCATCCTCACCCTCTCTGTCATTGGTTTGCTTGATATTTGCTTGACACTTTCAGTTGCATTCATATTTTGGGCCTGAGTTTTTCCAAAAGTATTCATGGGCTCTCTTATGTTTGCCACCACTGTGACCCAGGTCTGGTTAGTCAGGCATTTCCTTTCAGGGTAAATAAAAAAAAACAAAACAAAAAAAAAAAAAGAAAAGAAAATCAAATAAACTACAAAAAGTCTGGTAATCAGTTTGTTATTAAGCCACAAAACTCTAGAGATTCAGCAAACTGTCTTCAAAGGAGTGCACATCATAAATTTAAATAATGCAATCAATTAGAAACCAACAATCCACACAAAAAATAAAAAGTAATGATGTTCACATAAACTTTCCAAAATAGTTGCTTTTAAACACGCAAGGTCACTGTTGTGAAATTGCACAAACGTTCAGACCTAGCACTAGTAATTTTATTGTTCTTTTTATCTTTTACATGTTATTACAGCCTAGATTTGAACTTCCTACTAGTCTCATCTATATAAAACATTGCAAGAACAAGACAAAATATATTCCAAATTACATGGAAATTTTCCAGAAACATCAAATCTCTCGCTATTTATAACTTCAAATGCTGACACTATATGTTACAAACTAAACTAGAATTACATGCTGTTATATCAGTTTTCAAAGCTGGAACATATTCATTTCTGCTGTCTCATTCAAAACAAACTTAGCCCTTACTGAATAATTAGGTGAACTTTTACCCTTCATATAAGAGATGTTAGGGGCCAAAGAAAATACTTCCCTCAATCATATGTATTTGATTTAGTTCATTTTAGAATGTTTCCTATTTTCCCTTTAAAGATCCCCTTCCCTTCTGTAGCTTGGACTTTATGTTCAGAAGCCTTGACTGTCTGTTATTGGGCCTGTGTGTTCAGTGGTGGTAAGTTCATCTTATGGTATGTTCTCTTTATAGCAGCTTCACCTCTGCAAGTAGGGTCTTAAGTGTTCCAAACCTTGAGGCATTGGTGGTTCCTTTGACTTTATACTACATTTCCTCAGAAAAGGGTTTCAGTATTGACTTTGAATTACTCCATTCATCTCTTCATTTCTTGAAGGGTGTGGAAACTAGGGGAGGGGAAGACCCTTCACCTTTGAATGTGCACTCCCAGCTGAAGTGTTCCCTGAAGTGGTTGTTCTGAGTTAGTTACACTGACCATCGATTTGTTTCTCTGTCTTTGGAGAATGAAGGGTTCACAAAAGCCAGGTACACTTCTTATTGGGCTGGCAACTGTATTTGCTTGAGCCATTGGTGCTGAAGCATCCCCCATTGTGACAAGTGCTGCTCCAGGGCTTCATTTAAGAATATTTTTATTGCAGAAGCTGATTCCACAATGGTCTGTACTGCTACCCTTAAAGTGCTTTTTATTGCCAGTTCCTACCACTGACCATCAAGCCCTCTCTTCCTGTAACCCCATAGACCTAATAAGTTTTTTTCTTTTTGAACAAGAGCTGGGATTGTGATGTCATCATCTGCATGCTGCGGGATCGGAATTTTTCTTTTAACTGCTGTCCTCATATATGACCACAAGCTTACAGAGGTGAGAATGCAGTTACATTATCTGATCCCATGCCACTGCATGCAGTGCATTCATTTGGCCCTGACACCTAACATTCCATATCCCAAGGGATCCCCAGTCTTCAGTGAATATTCCAAGACAGGGAGTGTGCCAAAGTGCATGCTTTCCACCTCTTCTTTCAAGTAAAAATGAGCAAAGACTCATTATCATTCTTCTTCTCTCCAATGACTGTACTAGCAAGTACCTAAGAGGCCAGTCAAATTGAGTTCACCTTAGTCATCATCATCAGGGCTTTAACCCTGTATGCCAACAAAGCTGACAGCTCCTTTGCCCCTTTTTCCAGGTGTTACTATTTCAGCCATGACTCCGGGGGTTGTGCTACTCTTGGCAAAGCTGTTCTTTAAGATACAGATTTATGAGCTATTTGCCATTCTCTGGCTACTTCTACCCTTGTGGCTTACCACTTGGGTTTTAGCCCAACTAGAGGATCCATTACAGAGATTCTTGTTTGCGAAAGTTTAATAGCTCACCATAACATTTTGGTTTATCTACCTTATAGTTGTTTCCTTCCCTGAGTAGAGTATTCATCAGCTGTACTGTTGTCCATAGGAAGGCCAACACTGGCTTCATGCCAGCATTCCTTGGAACATTTTGTGTGAGACAGCTGTATATAGCTAACATTACTAGGAGCTTTTTTTTTGTTCCCACTGCTCTCGGTGTTTTACTTCCTGCGTCAATACTGTCAGTTCAGTATAATTACAAAGAGAATAATGAAATTCAAATGACTATCCGAAGAAAGACTATGAAGTCAATATCAAGGGTGCCAATATTCTCCACTCTGACCTCACCACTGCCATACCTCTCAACCTCTTAGAGCAAAACATCTGGACAATGCCTAAAATGATGGGGGGGGGGGGTAGGCACAGTCTTTAAATATTGCTCTTATAAACTTAGAAAGTTTTTTCAAATGTTTGTCATTATTTAATAACTTCAGTCCTCAGCTATTTGCCAGGAAAGTACAGATTTTCGGAGGAACACACCAAAAATAGGAGGCAAAAATCTGGACGTTCTGCAAAAATATGTACAGTATGCTTGACAGAGGAAGAGCATGGCAGTTCCTTTTTATCTACATTAGTGTCTCATTTGATCACAATGGATCAAAGCATTACTCTATGGATGGACCTAGCACTTCTGTAGTATTTAGCCAGGCTGAGCTCACCAATATTTTAAATAATTAACTCCTGCTTATAAGCATCTTTCCTTTGACTGTAAAATATCTGCTAAGAAATATTTTTATATAGTACAGGAAACAGTGGTGAAACAGCAGGAACCTGTTTCAGTACCTGCATCAGATCAACATCAGTTTATAGACAGAATACACAAATACATACATTTACAATTACCAATGAAGATTGTAGAAGATGAAAATAACAGGAAAAGGTCTTCTGTCTTGTGCAGCCAGTGAAAAAGAGGGCTTTTATATGACCAAAATAGACTTTTCTTCCTCTCAAAAGTGTGATCATTGGAATTGTTCCTTACAATCTTAGGTGACCCACAAGATATTTATTTTTCATTTGGTTTGTAACGGACCTGAAGGCAAGGTCAGCTTTCATACCAAAGGTTGCATCATCAGTGACTGATTCAGCCTATACATGCCCTGCATTTTTACTCAAATTAACAGAGTAACGGTGAACATTATTAATATACACTGAGTGTACACAAAACAACTCGGATAATACACTAGCAGAAAAAAAAAAAAACAGAGAATCACTCAACTTTTTGTCTCGTTTAAGAAAGGCCTGTTGGTAAGCAGAGCGACTTAGTGGTTATCCTTCTGTATTGCCTTTCACTTTGACAATTATTATTATAAAGCTGTGTGATGCATGACAAGAACACATTCTGATACAGCAACACTATGAGAAGTATAATAAACCTCTGTGGGGCACAAACTAAGTACTTTCTGATGAAAGCAGGACAGTAAAATTGTGTAAGAGACTTGCCCTAATATATAAGTTCAGATCTTAGAACAGAGTTTGCTATAAAAACAAAGCAACCCTCCTTCTGTCTCCATAAGAGGCTTAAGCATAACTGCTACTCTGAATGATTATATATATATATATATATATATATAATTTTTTTTTTTTTTACAATGGACACTTGTTTACCACAGGAGGTGTGCTGGACAGGAAGAGTTTAAAGAACAGGAAAAAGCTCATAAGAAGGATTGCTTATATACGACTGTCATGCAGACCAACCAGTGTACCATGAAATTCTGGCATGAAAGCAAGATTGATGCCACACCTCTCAACTGTACCTTATTATGAGGAGCATTCCTCATTTAAACTCAAAAATTGAATATTTTTTGCAATTCCACATTGGAAGCATCTGTCACATATTCATTGTTAAGAAATATTTTAATTGATATCCATAATAAATAATAATAAATCATATTAGGTCATCAAAATAAAATCAAACTGTTATAAGTATAAAATAATAGACTTTAACCATGCCACGAGCTTCTTACTGAAGTTGTTAGTAAGATGTTAGTATTCTACATTTTACCCATTTGTTCCACATATTAGAGGTGGCAGATTGAGAGCTATGCACTGGCCTTCATAGGGAGAAGGCACAACTAATGAAAACATTGGCAGAGAAAAGATGGCATAAAGTGAGTAAACTCAAATGTCATGCTTTATTAATTTCTCCAAGTCTTTTGGGTTTCTAATACCCCCAGCACAGTTATAAAAAGTAAAACATTATTTTTTTTTTCTAATTCCCGATATAGCTGCCCGTATTTGCGCATGTGTGCGTGGGTGCGCCCAATGCTTAGCTGCAGTTAGCAATCTCGACATGGAAGAGCATAATAAGGAATTCAAAAAGAGAACAAAAACCAGTAAAACAAACCAGGACGAACCAAGTCAACTGTAGAACACTGGTTTAATAATGCTAGTAAAATTTGTAACACACCAAAAGAGTACTTAGTGCTTTCACCCATAGAATGGGCATCATCAGAGTACAAACACTGTCACAGCAAATTCCATTTAAATAGAAGCAGCAATTAGTAATTAATTAATTAGTTAATTAATCAAACCATAACTAATACAAAACAATTGTAATTAACTTAATCTAACATTCATTTAGATGTCAAAACTCATTGTAGTCCCTAAAGAAAATAATTTTAAAAGGACTGTCTGCATCAATGGTTGTATAAAAAGACAAAAATATTTATGTATATAGTGTATATAGCAAATACATGTAATAAATATGATAAATAACTCTACAAAGTAATTAAAAAATAATAATTAAAAACTTTGGCACAATAGTTAAAATGTTAAAATATTAACATATTAATTTATTAATTTAAAAATACACAGGCAATTTCATTTTAAAATGGGCCATTGAATACTTATGATATATAATTAAAATGTAATGATATAAATTGTGATTTATATTTGAGTATACTAGCTATGGAAATATAGTCGTTGATACCTGGGTGAATATTTGCGTTGAATCTTAGTTGCCATAGACATTCTTTAACTTCTAATAATGTCTTTTCATCCCCTCCTTTGTTGTTATTGTAGGGTATTCTATCTATCACAAAGAATAGGAATCTTTTAAAATTGTCACATCTTGTGCTGTGTGTATAAAGTGCACTAGTGTCTTTTTTCTTTTTGATATCCCTAACATGCTCTCCTATTCGGTCTTTAAGCTTTCTGATAGTTTTCTCTGCGTAGTATGCTGGGCATGTAGAACAGGTAGCAAGATATACTAACATTTTAGTATTGCAGTTGCAATATCCAGGGAATCTAATAGTTTTTCCAAAATTTGGAACTACTATGTATGGACCGTCATTAATATATTTACATGTATGGCATGTGCCACATTTGCCCATCTTGGACTTGAGGTATAAATTCTTATCATGTGTTGCTTCAAAACACTCCTTTAAATTCATGCCTCGACTATAGGTAATTTTAGGCCATAAACCCAAAATGTCAATACATTCATCATTGTTCATAAATACACAAGCCCAACTTTCTCTTACAGCATTGACTATTTTCATAGATATATCATTGTAGGGAATGACTAAGGCATCATTTCCAATTATTGGTCTATTCTCACTAATAACATTTGTAATACCAAACTTAATAATCGGTTGATAAATGTGCTGTCTTTTGATCCGTATCTCAGTACTTATTTTGTCAATCAATTCCTTGGGGTATCCTCTATCTAAAAACATACAAGACAATATTTTTATTTCATCACAAAAAACCTTGTCGTCACTAATAATTCTTGAGAGCCTAACCATCTGTCCTTTGATTAAATTCTTCTTTTGATGGTAAGGGTGACAACTATCAAAGTGTAAAAAAGAATTGGAATGTGTTTTTTTCCGAAAAATGTTGGTTTCTAACCTGTCGTTGTTTTTATACAATAGTATGTGAAGGTATTCACAGTAATTATCAACTATCTTACTAGTAAAACTCAAAAAACTAGATGTAGTGCTAAGAAATTATTCAAATTCAACAAATCTTTCTCTGGTTCCTTTCCAAAAAAATCAAAATATCATCCAGGAACCTCAGATAGAAAACAACATCATCCCAAAAGCAGGAGGAAAACACTATTTGTGTCTCCCACAAGGCTAACACAAGATTGGCATAAATAGGGGCACATATTGCCCCCATCGCTACCCCTGTTTTTTGTCTAAAGTATTCACCATTTAAAAACATATAATTATTTTCAAGTACTAATTCCATCAATTCCCTTAAAAATTTACATTTATCGTTACTAAATGTACCAAATTTTAGTAGGCTTGCCTCAAACATTTCTAAACCCTGCTTGTGGGGTATAACAGTGAAAAGGCTTACAATGTCAATAGTGATCATAGAAAACTCAGGATTTTTTCCAGCAAGATTGATTCTTATTTTATCCAAACAATGCCAGGAATCTTTCACAATATGGTCTCTGGCAGAGACTATTGGTCTAAAAGGTGGATCATATACATTTTTGTGAATTTTCGGAATGCCAAAGATGGATGGAGTCATGGGATGTTCCACATTTAGAAAATTATATTCATCCTTAGTAATGACTCCATCCATCAGGTATTCATACAAGATCCAATTCAATTTGGTGTATGCTCTATGGATTTCATATTTTGACACCTTTTCGTAAGTGGTGTTGTCACTTAACATTGTTGTCATTTTGTTAAAATAATCATCTTTATTCATAACAACCACACCCCCACCCTTGTCGGGCTTCATAACCCTATATTTATCTGTTGTTGTAAGTTCTTTCAAACAAAATTTTTTAACTGTATTTAAATTGTAAGATGTAATTCTTTCATTTTTCACAATTCTACATATCTGAGTATCACATAACCTCTCAAATACTTGAATAATGGGGTTCTGGGGGGGTATGAATGTGCTTTGTCTTTTTAAAGTAAAATAGTGGTTGTCATTCTGCATACTTTTGTTCTTAAAAAACATCCTTAAATTGAGTTTTCTAGTAAAAAGTTTTAAGTTGACCAGAATTTTACCAATATCTAATCTAAATTTAGGAACAAATTTGAAGCCCTTTTTAAAAAGGTTTAAATAACTTACATCAAACTTGAAATCAGTAAAATTGTACACACTAAAACCTCCATCAGCCAAAATGGAACATACACATTAATTTGCATTGTTACATGTCTCATTTATGTCATCATCAAAAAAGGAAAATTCATCAAATCTTTGTACACAATAGTTATTCCGAATGTCATGGTTTAAATCAGAACCAGTAATACCCCCTGTTAGGCACCCTAATGTGACATTAAATTCAGCCTGTATACATGTAATATCATCCTCAACTACCGATACCATGAGTTGGTCCTGTGATTTCTGTTCAAGTATTGGTGGTTCTGCTGCTGACTCCCATAACGATCCCTTAACCGCTCTGATCTCCTCAGAATTGGTTCTTCTAAAAAAGCCCCCTCCCCATTTTCATACACAGCCTCACTGGGTGCACCTATGTGTGGCGTGTTAGAATTAGTATCATGTGTATTCCAGGTGTCATTATCTTCATGCCTTGTTAGCCATGCATCTCCCCGACATTATGTGTCTAACAGAAACGTGGCTCAAACCAGTCACAAAGGATGAAGAGATCCTTCCACCTGGGTATAATATTCTCAGGATAGATCGGGGGAAAAAAAGGGGTGGGGGCATAGCTGTCATGTTTAAAAGTACCCTTAATATCATCCTGAATCCTATCCAGCCACCTAAAATAGTGAATGCAGAATTAATTGCCCTAAAAATATGCTTAAATAACCAAAAAAGTATCAATCTTTTTGTAGTTTACATTCCGCCAGGGAATAATTTAGAAACTATGGAGATAATACTAAATTGCATAGCCACAAATTACCCTCAGGAGACCATTGTATTAGGGGATGTTAACATTGACTGGGCCCAATGCTCCGCACAGACCAACCCCATGCCTATTGATCTACACGGCTTCTCCCAAAATATTGTCTCCCCTACAAGAATAGGAACTGCTCTCCAAAAAGAAAGTATAATTGATTGGATTCTTACTAATAAAGAAGGACACAAATATACAACTGGGACCCTCCCGAATGATCTCAGTGACCACCACGTCACCTACGTAATAAGAAACAAATTGACCAGCATAAATCCCCCTTTATATCGACTTGTCAGAAATAAGAAGAAATTTGTACCAGCACTATTCCTAACTGAACTTAGATCCTGTAACTGGTCCAAGCTAAAAACCCTGCCCCTTGAAGAGAGTGTGTCATACTTTACTGACACATTCTTCAACATTCTTGACTCCCACGCACCTAACAGACGCATCCGTACCAAGACTCGGATAGCACCATGGCTAACTAGTGAAACCAAATCCAAAATCAAACTAAGAGATCAGGCCTGGAACAAATGGCGAACTACTAAGGCACCTCTAGATCGCATTAAATTCCAGGAACTTAGAAATTCAACAAAAAAAGACTCCACCCTAGATAAAAAGAACTACTTCTGTCACCTCCAAGAGAAACACCAGAACAATCCAAAGAAGTTTTGGGCAGGCTTAAACACCCTCCTCCACCCAGGTAAAGCAACTACTCCCACCCCAGAAACACTAATTGGAAAAAACCCAGTAGAGGTCGCTAATACTTTTAACTCCTTTTTCACTGAGACCATTCAGGCCCTGGCTAATCAACTTCCCCATCCTTCCTCCCCTCCGACCAAGGTTAATGATGAATCTCTAACCCTCTTTACTATCCAGCCAGCTCCCACCTCCTATATTAGATCACTACTGAAGAAACTTAAACCAACCACCCTGTCGGCCGACCGACTCCCAGCTGAATACCTACAAATAGCAGCAGATGTCATAGCATATCCCATCTCAATTCTAATTAACTGAACTATAACTGAGGCCACTATCCCCTCCATTTGGAAAGTAGCCCATGTCATCCCACTTCATAAGGGTGGCACCTCTACTGACCCATCAAACTATAGACCTATAGCAATACTGTCGCCAATAGCCAAAATCTTGGAAAGATGTGTTCATAAACAACTCCTTAGCCATCTCACCCTAAATAATCTACTGTCCAAATCTCAGCATGGTTTCAGACCCCACCATAGTACGACCACCGCCTTACTCTCATTTACTGACTCAATCAATAAAAACCGTAATAACAAAAAAATTTCCTCAGCCCTCTTTCTTGACTTGTCAAAAGCCTTTGACATGGTCAACCACCAACTACTACTACACACTCTTGAATCTTTGTACCTTGATTACCCGGCTCTTAACTGGTTCAAAGCTTACCTTTCTGGAAGACAACAGGCAGTTCGATGGGAAAATAAGATCTCTCAACTATTGCCAAATACCATAGGGGTCCCCCAAGGCTCCATACTTGGTCCTCTTCTCTTCTCTGTATTCATAAACGACCTTTACTCAGTCATCCCTAAGGCCACCTGCATCCAGTATGCAGATGATTCCACATTGATTTGCTCGGATATCTCCCTCCCTGACCTACAAGTAACAACCCAATACTGTTTTACCATAGTTGAAAAGTGGCTCAGAACGGAAACTCATTCTAAATCCAAAAAAAACCAAGTTACTAGTATTTCTTCCCAACTCAGTTAGTCCATCAGTCCAACCCACAGCCCATTCCAATAATTGTCCATTCTTCGTGCAATCTAATAATGGTATCATGATTGAGCCTGTTACCAACACTAAACTATTAGGAGTCACTATTGATAGTAGGCTTAGATTTGATATGCATATCAGTCAAACCATAAAGACTGTAAATAAGAAACTTGGTTCCTTGTATAGAATTAAAAACTTTCTAACCCCTACTGCCAAGCTAACCATCTCCCGTACGCATCTACTTTCCACATTACTGTATGCCTCTCCTGTGCTTTCATTCCTTAACAAAAGCGAGATCAATAAACTCTCTGCTGCCTATAATCACATCGCCAGATTTGTAGTAGGTGGTCCTTACAGAACTCATCACTGCATTAACCTAAGGAAACTTGACTGGCTAGAATTATCTAATCTTCTCAAACTAAACCAACTCACAGAAGCGTTTAAAATTATTAAGCAACCAGATAAAACCCCCTCCTTGCAAAATCTTCTTACTCCATACTCTAATCTTAGCTGTCTTCGCTCCTCACATAGAGTCCTGGTCCAAACCATCAAATCCAACAACTCTGCCGGAGAAGCCCTCTTTGCTAACTCTATAGGTAAAGTCTGGAATTCCCTCCCCAATAAATTAAGACTTACTACATCCCAATATCTATTCAAAAACAATCTTAAACAATTTTTTAAAGAACATTGGCTGTGCCCATGTAACAACCCAGACTAGTTCTCTCTGACACCCAACTAGTAGTATTCTCCACCTGTTTGACTAGGTGTTTTTTTTCGTCCCCTTAGTCCAAATAATTTGTAAGCTCACACCCCCTAAATTCCACCATCACGGGTACTTATGAAGTCAAGCTCCCCATTGCCTGACTTGACTCTATAAGCAATGGGATATCAACCTAGAATATCAACTACAATGTATCTAAAACAATTGTGATGTATTTATGTGTATCTCTAATTCTGTTTATGTGAACCTCGAATTTTATGTATTTGCATTAGGTAGTGTACTTATCTGTATATAATTGAAAGTGTAACTTTTTCCTCTGTGGAGCTTTTCTCCCCGGGCCTCCGCTGAAAATGGACATGTATCCAGTCGGACCATCCCGGTCAACAAATGTAAAATAAAAAAAAAAAAATAAATTATCCACTCTATCCACCCCATCAGGTTTGGGTATACGTTTCATATTTTTGAATTCCTTAAAATGTGAATAAGCTCTCTTATACCTATAGTCATTGGTGTCCCTAGTAAGCTTATGATTTTTAGCTTCCAACCCTTTTAAAACAAACTTATCGTTATCTTTGAGAATCTTATCAAAACAATTTCTGTTAAAATCAAATAAAAGGTCTTGTCAAATACTTTTATCAAGTTTAGTTAAATGCTCATTCAAAACAGATAGTTTGTTGTTATTGTTACGTATAATAAGTTTCATAAGTTCAATACCTGTTCTGTCGAACAGATGTGTAAGTTTGTTAAATAGTTCAGTCCCTTCAGTAAAACCAAAAGGTAGTTTAAACAACCGAAGACCTTTCGGAACCTGTCCCAATTCCATCGACCTTTCCAAAAACGCGTTGTCCATTTGTAGGGATTTGAATGTTTTGAGTGCTCTCTCAAACTGCGTAAACTGTGCATTTAGACTACAAAAATCAGTAGTAATGATAGGAAATGCGGTGCTTAATGTTGGTGCTACCAAAATGTCTTTAAGTTCCTTCACCATACCATTTCCTTGTGAAACTCCTCTACTAGTCCCGTCCCTAGTGTTCGGTACTGCATTAGATGTGGGTGCTCCTCGTTGAACAGTTCCTATAACCCCTCCTCCTGTGGCATTGACCGAACCATTACTAGTCGACAGACGTATCAGACTACTTCCTGGTGTAGAGTGTAGCGTAAACAATTGTTCCTGGGATTCGGTAACTGTAGCGTAAGTAGCAGCTGGGCTAGTGATACCTTTATCACTTACAGCTCGTAACAGTCTTTGGGAAATCTCCAAATGCTGCTTCATTAATTCTTCCATAGTAGCACAAAGCGCAAAAGGCACAAATAGAAATGAAACTGAAAACAAGGTTAATACTGTGAACGTAGTTGTACATTCAAAAACTAGCAGAACAGCCAGATAATCCGACAGTGAAATGGAACGCCACACATCCACGTGTAGAATTCAAAAAGAGAACAAAAACCAGTAAAACAAACCAGGACGAACCAAGTCAACTGTAGAACACTGGTTTAATAATGCTAGTAAAATTTGTAAGGAATGTTTATGCAAATTACACCAAATAGTAATAGCGTAGTGGTAGAGCATTCGCACAAAAAGGAGGCATTCGTGGTTCGAGTCCCGCCACATCCCTTCCAATTTTATGTTCAAAATTAGTATATGAAATAATTCCTGACATATATGATTAAACTTTTACTAAAAAGCATTGAAATGGCCTATGTATCAGTGAACAAAATGTATATTTATAAAGGAAGCTGACATATAATTTCCCGCAGTTAAGCAACGCTTTACCCAGCGGAGTATAATTGCCCACAGTTAAGCAACGCTTTACCCAGTGCAATATAGTTGCCCGTAGTTAAGCAGTGCTTTACCCAGCGCAATGTAGTTACCCATAGCTAAATAGCACTTTACCCAGCGCAATCGGTTTGCGTGGAGGTGCACGCCGCGCCAACCAGCGCACCGTCGGGCAACGTAGAGCAACAAAGAGCAAAGTTACTTAAACACAGCCACACCCTCTAACCTGTCTGGACAGTAGTAAAATAAAAAGCAATGACAAGGTTCGAACCCAGGACACTTTGCACCATAATCAAAGTACTGAACCACTAAGCCATGACAGCTTAGGATAAACATCCACTGTTAACATATATTTACTTATAAATGGTAGATTAACCATTGCTAAGCAGGTCTGCAGTCAGCCGAGAATTTTCAAAAATGGCCAATCACCAAAAAGTGTGGGAAATGCGGCATATTTAAGCTCCATAGGCGGGAATACTCACCATAACTGATTGTA
Source organism: Protopterus annectens (assembly GCF_019279795.1). Taxonomy (NCBI): domain Eukaryota; kingdom Metazoa; phylum Chordata; order Ceratodontiformes; family Protopteridae; genus Protopterus; species Protopterus annectens. Next base: position 588,265,869 of record NC_056741.1, read on the forward strand.
GCTCCCATCTGCAGTTAGAATGTCTGGTACTGGAGAGGGTACTCGCTTTCGAGCGCAACGCTGGGGCATCGAGGAGTCAAAATACATGGTTTGGCTCCTAGTCCATCGTCATGAGTCTCGACTCCTGCAGGTCCAGTTCCAAGGGATGGAGTATAAGGCAGAGGCTTGGAACCGGTTGGCTCATGAACTCATCAGTGTCACAGGCGTCCCTCGGACTGGTGAGCAGGTCCGTCACCACCATGCAGACCTGAAGAGATGGAAGCAGGACCTACTGAACCAATGGATCCAGGAGGCCCGTCATATGTAAGATGCCCCACTACTAAGTAAGTAGCCATGGAATGCAGTATGTAAGACATGCTAATATAGTCTAAATAATGGATAGATATGTCTCAATATCCCTTCATTTACTTCACAGCTTCAGGTGTCTGTGCTGCGAATCAGCAAGCCTATGCAGATAGGCTGCTAAGACTGCGCCACCAGGCAGGTTAGTAGTTATTCTGCATGTATTGTTATATAATATATGTGAGAGAGCATGAAAAAAGTGTTGTAGCCCAATAATACAGCTATAAAATGCCCTGAATAAATTCTCTGCATGTACTGTTATATAGTATAAGTCAGAGAGCCAGAAATAGAGTGTAGTAACCCATTAATAAAGGTAAAATAAGTCTGGAATACTATCTCTGCATGTACTGTCATATAAAATAAGTGAGCGAGCCTGAAAAAGAGTGTTGTAACCTATCAATAAAGGTATAATATGTCCTGAGTAGGTCTTCTGTATGCACTGTAATATCAAATAAAGGAGAGAGCCTGTAGAAAAGAGTGTTTAATGTAATTAATAAAGGTATAATACTTGGTTTGAAATGTTGTTGTACCCTTGCATTAAATAAATACTACTGTTGTATTAAGTGCTGTCAACCCACAGTTGTGCAGTCCCATATGAAGTGGATGAAGGAAGTGCCAGTAGCTGTGAAGCATATAACAGTTCTCAACAGTTGTTAAATGGCTGTCATGCATAGGTAAATCTGGCACACGAGTAGCTTGTCAAGGTGTCCCCCAGAAATGTGAATGTGCTACATGAAATGTAGGATTCTGTAGAAAATTAAGTGAAAATGTCACGTGAACACATCCAGATATATAGATACATAAATATAAAAATAAAATTACAACTATGTAGCAGTAACATCTGTATCTTGGACAGTTACTATGTCAGATATAGGTCAGGTATATAATGAACTAGCCAAACCCATTACACAATCTAATGCATGTTGCCTAGTGTAATAATACATGTAGGGGATATACACCTGCAGTCAATAGGAATGTAGTGTAGAGTAAAAGTACTAATAAGATGTTAATGGAGGTTTCTTTTTACACCCTACTCCATGTGCATAAACAATGCAATTCCACACCTCAATGGGTATGTCTAATCTCAAAAAATTTGTTGGGACATATGTCCTATTGTTCTATAAAAATCTGCATTTACATTGATGCATGTACCCTGTTCAAACACCACAATCTTGGTGGCCTGTTGCCACCAATCATCCCTGCATGCTGTTGGAATGTCCACTGTTGTTCAATATATGCATGTGTTATGCTTGCTGTTCAACTGTTGTAACCCTGGTATGTTGGGTTAATGGGAATATTACTGCATGCTGTTACAACTAATTTGGAATGCTGTTGTCTATGTTGTAATTAAACACACCTATTCACAGAACATATGTTAAGGCTGGTCCCAGCGGACCCACCTGTCCCTCCTCAGCTGGCGATTGCACCTGGCACCAACAGGTCTGGTGCACAGCCCGGGCCACCCTCCTCCGTTGGTCCTGTGCCACCTTCAGGTGGAAGCGCTGCAGGGGATGAGGCTCTTCCCCCCCTGAAAGCGTGGGCGGAGAAGGGCCACCTGTCACCCTCCGAAGGGTCCTGGTTGTGGTGCATAGGGAGATCCAGCGTTTAGTCGCTGATCCCCTACGCCAGCTTGAGGCAAGAGTGGCTCGAGCCTGCCCCTCCTACGCAGCCCCCAGCACAGCGACCCTTCGGTCTGTGAAGGTTCAGTGGTGACTGCCCATGGGTGGGGATCTCAGTCCCACTGTTAGCATCTGTGGGCTCATGGGCTTGCGATTTCCAAACACCCGTCCCCGTCAATTGTGTTCACCCACCCCATGTGTCATACTCCGCCCTTGTATGCATCTTGTTTGCCTTATCTGGTTACCTCCCCAACATACCTCCCCAAATATGCCAACTTCCTCTACCTCACTTTCCACTCTCACCTGAAAAAAAAAAGGGGGCAATCTGTACCCACAAAAAAATTACGCCCCATACATAGCTGCCCATTTCGCACACATGTCCGTTGGACATGTAAACTGATAATTATAATTGGCAGTACAACATACTTTGTTGTCCTCACCCCTCTCCCAGGGGTGGAAGGTTTCAAATTTCACTCCAAATTTATTGCATATGCACAGCTGTTGCTGGCAAAGAAATGGGCAGATATGGACCTTGAGCAGGCTGAGAAACGACTCCACTGCTCAGTCCCCCAGCACAGAGTAAAGACACAGAGCATACCAAGTCCTATGCACGAGGGATTGCACGGTCCAAACCAAGTAGAAAGCACCAAATAGACCAGCAAGGCAGCACAGAGTTCAATAAATTTATTATTATGAAAGGACAGTAGATTCTAACATACTTGAAATTAAAAATATATGCTCCGAGGTTCATAAGTTTGAATCCTCTTTGAAATATCAGGATAATATTAAAAAACTATCTTCAGAATTGATGGAGCATGAAAAAACCCTAAAGGAACGTAAAATTAAGAAGTTTCATCGTGACTTTTCTGATTATCAACGGGGTAAACCGTTTGATTTCAGTAGATCGGTTAGATTTGCGGATACCAATCAGGTTAGAACAGGGCCCAGTCGCACCAAAAAGAGACCCCGTTCAATTCTTAAAAATAAGGGGGACAGTTCATTTAGCACGTCTGGTGACGAATCCTCCCTCACTGATTTTGAGGGATCAGGGGAGAGGGTTTCACCTAACAGGAAGAAAACTAACAAAATTTCCCCTTTAGAGGGAGCAAGGGACACCGGGGGGGCAGAAAGCACAGAAAGACCAATCACTCCGGTCTCCCTTCAAGGTCTTTTGGACAACTTCTTGAAATAGGAGATACATCAGGGCCTACTCAGAATGTGTTGAATTTATCTAAGACCATATTGACAGATGAACAGGTGGCACTACTGAATAAGGGTTTGAACTATATTCCTTCATTTTTCAGCCAGGAATATCACATAGTACAGGATTTACAGGCCTTTTGTAGGATATTAAATCTTAGATTGTTCTTTGAGGATAACAAGTCAGAACCATCTGAGGACTTCCGTTTTGGTAAGTCCTCATTCCAACCTCCTATGAATAAACACGTTTCCATTTTCATGGACACCATTTTGAGGGATATTCATTTTGAGAATATGGGACACATCATGTTGGCCAGCAACCTAACCCCTGAAGACAGGATAGCTTTGAATACATTGTGTGACAATAAAGATATAGTTATTGTCCCTGCAGATAAGGGAGGTGCAGTTGTGGTTTGGAATACTGCGGATTATGTCCAGGAAGGGTTAACCCAACTGTCAGATGCCAAGTGCTATATGTACATGTCCATAGACCCTACACCAGTATTTAAGGATGAGATTGACTCCTTTTTGAGGCTGGCCTATGAGGAGGGTATTATAAACAAGAAATGTTTGGATTCACTTATGGTTTCTGAACCATCTAAACAGATATTGTATCTTTTACCCAAAATTCATAAATCTTTAGAAAAACCACTAGGCAGACCAATAGTCTCAGGAATAGGCTCTTTGACCGAACCATTATCGGCCTTCCTTACTAAATATCTCAAACCTTTATTGGAACATATAAGATCTAGGCTGCAGGACACCACTCAGTTTCTACAAATAATCAGGGAGATTCAATTGGAACCCGAATGGTATTTATGTACTTTGGATGTAAAATCATTATATACAAGCATACCCCACTGGGCGGGTCTCCAATCCATACAATATTGGTTGGAAAGGGTCAATCTATATTCACCGGGTTTTAACACTCTTCTGATATGTATGTCTGAACATGTGTTAAATAAGAATGTTCTGTATTTCCAAGGCCAATGTTACTGGCAGCTACAAGGAACAGCTATGGGGGCATCCTTTGCTCCTATATATGCTGACCTTTTTATGGCCTATGTCGAAGAATATATGATTTATGACATATCACATAACATCTTTCAGGTGGAAATGGACATTTGGAGACGTTACCTGGATGACTGCTGGTTGGTATGGCGGGCTGATGAGGGTTACCTAAGGGAATTTGTTGAGTATCTTAATGACAATGTCTGGGGACTCGAATTTTCAGTGACATATGATAAAAACACCATTAATTTTTTGGATGTCACGGTATATAGGAACCCAGACAATACCTTGTCTACTAGGGTTTTTCGCAAGTACCCGCAATATAATACCTTGTTACACGCATCAAGTTTACATCCCCGTCACACCATCAGAAGTATTCCCATATCCCAATTTATACGTATTAAACGGCTCAGTTCCAACATTGAGGAATACCAATCGGCCAGTAGGGATCTCAGTCGGAGGTTTATCCATAGGGGATATGATAGATTTGATATTCTGTCTGCTCAGAGTAGAGCCAATAGTCTTGAAAGGGATAACTTACTACATTATCAGAATAAGAACAAAAATCAATCATCTCGCAGTACATGTGTCAGATTCATCACCACTTATGGTAGAAACATTAATATGATCAGAAACATTATTAACAAACATTGGAATATTCTACTGGCTAATGACAAGCTACGAAGTATTTTGGGACCCCGTTGTCTTTTTTCATATAAACGTGGTAAAACCTTAGGCTCCTACTTCTCACATTTCAAACATATGGCAAGTGGGGGGACGACCCATAAACAATTGACACTTCATGGTGATGAACTTATTGGTTCATTCCCTTGTGGCCATTGTGGATCCTGCCAGTATATGCTTAAATTGAAGGAGTTTACCAGCCGTAATACCAGTAGAATTTTTGATATTAAGATCTTCGGTAACTGTAGTAGCGATTGGGTGGTGTACCTGGCCTCTTGTTATTGTGGGGGATTTTATGTTGGACAAACCTCTAGAGCTTTGAGATTTAGAATGAATGAACACCGCAGTGATATGAAAAATCATAAGGAGACTAGTGCCTTATACCAACATACACTGAAACATCCTCAGGCCAGGTTCACCTTTACGGTTATTGATCGCATTTCTGGAGACAGAACCAACAAACAGGGTTGGCATGGGTTACTGGATCAAAAAGAGAAATATTGGATTACTACATTGGGGGGTCTATTCCATCCTGGACTGAATGACCATTTATAGGAGAACATGGTTACTCTCTAACAATAATGTTGATAAATCTGATACCAATCAGTGGATTAGATTTGTCTCATGTTTTCAGGTCGCCCTTTATATATGGTTAATGAACACACAAACATTTTGGTTTGGTATTGATTATGGGCCCTACCTCAATAATACATATGATATGGACAATGTCCATGTGAAATTAATGACCAATCTGAACCCCCGTGGTTGTAGGATTAATAGGTACCCAATATGTGGTCCTCTGACTAGCATTCATATATGCAAGCTTAACATATCTTTATTTATTACTTTAACCAGTTGCACTTATTGTCATATCAGTAGTCTTGGAGGTCAAGACTGTATGTTTTGGGTTTTAATTTTTGATTTAATCTTCACAGTATGTATTATGCTGATCACTTATTTTGTATAATTGCATACCCACATACATTTATATGCGTATATCCACTTCAACCCCTTATACATTGGTCTTATATTTCCTCACTTTTCTGATATAGCATGTCTGAGCCCTCTCTATCTAAGTACTTGATGTATAATACCTTGGTGCTTTTGATGTATAATTGTTCAGCAGCTAGTGTTAATGGCTACCTAAATACAGATTGACACAAATATGAGTATGAGTATATGGCTGATGGATATGCCATAACATACTAATAATTTGGTCAATTTTATGCAGGTATTTCTTTGGGGTGTTTATCCTCAGTGTTCAGGACTGATTTCATCAGTACATATGTCATGTTACTATTAATTAGTTGCATTTAGTATCATATTATTGGTCTTGGAGGCTAATACTGTATGTTTTGGGTTTCAATCCTTGATTTAAGCCTCACATTATGGATGATGCTGATTATTTATTTTATTTTGTTCCATTATACACCCACGTACATTCACACATGTATACTTACTGCAAATGCCCTATATTTCCCCATTTTTCCTGACATAGCATGTCTGAGCATACTTAATTCAAGTATTTGCTGTACTATACCTTGGTGCTTTTGATGAACATTTGTCTAGTAGCTAGTGCCAATGGCCACGTAAATACAGTTTGATATAAACATGAATATGAGTATATGGCTGGATGGATATGCCATAATATATTAATAACTTGTCCAAGTCTAAGCTTGCATTTCTTTGGGGTGTCTATCCTCACTTTTAGGACTGATTTACTCAGTATATATAGTATCTACTGCATTTTTGCATGACCAATTTGAAATATGTTTCAAACTAATGAATATTCATGAGCAAAAAATTTTGATTGGCTCTTGCTAAGTATTTAAATGATGATTAAAATGGAACTTGACTACATTGTATTACACTGAAGAAGGCTGCTTGCCGAAACTAGTCTGTTATTCATACAAGTATTCAATAAATTTATTGAACTCTGTGCTGCCTTGCTGGTCTATTTGGTGCTTTCAGATATGGACCTTCCCTACACCTGTCCTGGACATCCCGAGCTTGTTTTCCTACTGTCTTTCCCTCTTTGTGCCCCCTTTTTCACCACTTTCCTATCTCCCCATTTTCTTTTCTTTCAAAGAAATTAGTGCAGGGGTTAGCGGGAGTAAGCACTTTTAAGCAGTAGTAAGCGGGTTTAAGCGAGTGTGCGCATGTGTGCACTTAGCTAAGCATCGCTAAGCATCATGCAAACCCACTTACAACTGCTTAAAAGTGCCTTAGTCACTGTATGTCAGGGCCCTTGTTCTGCTCAGCAGCAAGATAAAACACCTCTGTCAGTCTCGAACCCCAGACCTTGGACACACTAGACTGCATGAAATACCACTAAGCCACAACAGATGTACAATAACTTGGTGCTGAAATAAATATATCATGCATTACAATGAGTGAATGTAAAGGAAAAATAGGAAGGCCATAACACAAAGCTTGTTCTATGGATCTTTACCAGCAATTGTTGTGGACTTGCATTACATGAGTGTGATGTGAGAAGGAGCCATTCAAGCAGCAAATAATGATACAGAGGCACTTTACAACCTCCACACAGTATCATAGCAGGACAAACAGTGGCATATCTGATTAGGGCAGAGGCCATACTTCCTAACTGTGACTACTTTTCAGGGATGTTCCTGATTGTGAAACATATTTTAGCTGTGTCCCTCTGAGTCCCTCTGAAAAGTACTGATGTCAGTCAGAAAGGCGGGGTATTACACAATGAATACTGACAATAATAACAGTAGACACCGCTTGTACTTCATAAAAGGAGTACTTATCCATATGCACTGCTTCACTCAAGTCTGCACTTACTGTCCCTATTATGTGTAAGGTGTACCTCACTTTTAACTACCTATCCCTGACTCCATGCAAAGATGTATCTGAGTGTTTCATAGGCCTGGCAGAGGCACAAACACACAAGCATATAAGCTATTCTGCTGTTACACACTCTGCAAATAGCTTTGGTAGGACCTCTACAAGCATACCCTTATGTAGGAGTACAACACAGAAATACCAAAGGATGTAGCCATGTACTGGTAGCAAATGACTGTAACAATGCAACTGTACCAGTCCTGAAAACACCTGTGAGTTGCACAGACAAAGAATAACAGTGTAACTTCTGGCTACGCTCTGGATAGGTTCACAGTTAGGAACTATGCAGACAGATCACCTGCCTTGATAAACTAACAGGTACACACCAATCCTTTAAGTCCAGTAAGATAATATTCACACAATAATACATAATGCTCTCTGTATATAAGCATCCCCCCACAATTAAAATATACTTGTGTGTTTAGGGTCTACCAAGGGTGTAGGTAGACATACTCAGTACTGGAATTGTCCAGTTGTCCTGAGAACCCTGTGCTAATGTCAACAATAAACACAAACCCTGCAGACATGAGTACATTAATATTCACAGTATAACAGTTCACAAACAGTTCATGTGCCAAAAGAATACTTCTCAATAACTACATTTGTATGGAAGTTAATTATATGAGTAGAAAAGAAACTACATAGTCACATAAATGTTGTGTAAGCATTTGTAGGGGTGAGTTAAACTCTACACTGATAGCTCTGTACTGGAAGTGGCAACACTCAGGTCTGAGTACAACATGTACATTACTGTCTACACCTCTAGCTTCATTTATAAGACGTATACCAACCTTCTGACTTACACAACAGTGCCCACAGCAAACAAGCATGGGCCCCACTCTGGAAATCTGAAAGGGCTACGCCTACATACCTTAGCAATTTATTGCATTGGGTTGCTATGACAGTGAGTACTGCAATTACCACACAACAGGCTGTATGCATTTACCAAATGCTGGGCACCAATTGGTGCAGAGGGCATCACATGCACATGCGCAGATACCTATAAAAGCAGATTGTACTTGCTATCCCCACATGCAATCATTACATTGAACGTGTCAGCAACTCTAGAACTCCTGGGGAGTAGTGACAAACTGTAGTACTTAATAAAGAAATATCTAAATAAGTAACAAATATATATACTTAATTATAACCTAAATTTATTAATTAAGAAAAAAAAACTTAATTAATAACCAAAAATAAAACTTAAGTAAAAAATTTTACTTAATTAAAAAAAAAAAAAAACATTGTCAAAGCATACACAGACAGACCTGAAAGGGACAAACATGTATGTAACAGATTTGTAGTTACCAGCAAGTAGTAGATGTTTATGAATAGTACTGTACATACTCTGAAACATGCATATGTGGCAGCAGTAGGTATGTATGCACTGATGCCATGCATAACTACTGCCATGGAGAAATTAGTTGTGTAGCTGTGTGCAGTGGGACATAACTGTGACATATGTAGCTCAGCATTATATGTCAAACATCTGAACATGTTATCTATAGTCTGTACAGTACTGCGTTTAATGGCAGTTTGGGGGAGTAGTGCAAACACCTATATAAACTTGGATGTGACAGAGTAAGACATACATGATAGTCACATAATGTGTAGCTTAGCATTGGCAACTGCTGTACCAGGCTAGTATAGTAATGTAGCATTCGCAGCTATATATACTCCCTGTACTATTACTGTATGCACACATGTGACAACTGTCCATGTTGTAGCAAGGCCCAACAGGTCATCCGTGAGGTGTATGGACTTACAACAGTGAGGACCCTGTGTGTGTATGGCACACACATATGGAGAGATATATATGTGCCTAATATATTAGCATCTGAACATGTGCATAGAGCAAGGGACATACTGCAACTATTTGTGAAGGGTGGACATTTATATGTTGGTGCAGGTTGTTATGTGCATATTTATATGTAGGTTGTAGTATGTGTCAAACAAGACAGCATACAGTGCTGGCATATGACATGCGGTGTTTAAACGCCATGGGTATGATTTGTTAAGTTTTTAGTGTTCCAGATAGGGGGTCCTGCTAAAGATACATGGGCTGAGAATACCTTCCATGCATTTTGCACAAGACTGTGCAATATCATTACATAACTGTATCCCTCTCAACCTTTGCATAATCGATATTCCCACCATGAAAGGTGGACTGTATATGTGCTTATATGTATATCTATATGTACACCAATGGATGTTCATATGTACGCTCAAGCTCAATGTTGTACACGTATTGCCATCCCTTTTGTTAAAAACCCTGTACCTATGAACTACCACATAGGTGGTAGTCTACTCAACACCAAAAGTGTGATAAGAGACTATGGGGCACAGGTGGACAGTAGTGTCCCTTTTGATAATCACAGTGCCACACTAGTCATGTAAACTGAGTACGGTCCACATGTCTTCAGAAAAGGTGTGTCATCCATGGAAATAGAGGTCAGTGTTCCACTCTACTCATCAGTCATAACACCCATCATAGAGTACAATGGCCCTGTTGGTATGTACCTCAGAAGACATCCACAGCAACTGTAGATGCCAGACACATACCTCACAAAGAGTATTACCAGACTCAAACAGATGCCCTATGCAGACTGTCGTACAAAACCACAGCTACACTGTGTCGCATACCACCTACCCAGAGGCTACCTCTGCCTAACATACAAAGCTATACCAAACCCACAGGTGTTGGACATGCTCCATATAAACAGATGGAATCCATACAAGCTACACACTGTACTGATCTAAACCTTGTAACATCAAAATGCAGAACATGCTTGAGTGGTACATTATCATCTCAGACACATACCATACTCTGGAACTAACTACCTATCAATAGCAAATGAAGGTCCTCATTAGCAGTTGCCATGAATATTCATGATGATTGGATGTGAGATAGGAAACACAACCCGGGAATCACCTCTGTGGCTCTGCATGACAGGGGCACATAAACCTACATTACATGGGTGTTGAAGAGCAGGGTACCATATGGCTAGGCTTCCATAGGCCCTACGGATAATAGCATATTAGCTACCTAGGACCTGATACACACAAGCATGTACTTGTTGCATTACTTGCTATGTGAGGTTGACTGGGTGTGATGGAGAATGTTTAGGCGAATATGTCAAAGATGTGTATATGTGTGATAGCCTAGTGGGAAACTGTGTATATCATGGTATGTAGTGTTGTATCTCTAATCCCAGCAAAATATGCGTATGCTATTGCTAGGCAGGAAAATCAGTATGGCATACGGTGTGACGTAGTCCCATGGTATTGACTGGAGTGTGCCATTGTAGGCTAAAGCAGTACATTTATGCTTATTGATTGTTAACACTAGTGAATACAAATCCCGTATGAACTGTAGTACTACCTGAAGCTGTAGGCCTAAACAGCATAGTATGGTTTATATCCACATTGCTTGGAAACACTGTTTTGTTTGTTACCTGTAGTCCTCACGCATTGCATACCTCAGGCATGAGGTTTTGTAGGTGCTGACACACAGTACTGTATGGTGCACAGGTAAAACTAATCTGGGTTGCCATACCTTTGTGTCTTGTAGGTATGTCTGATGTGTGTGTGGGTATGCCTGTAACATGGCCTCAGTGGTATGTGTGTCACAGGATATAAGTGCATATCTAGCAACATGTATAGTGTAGTACAGCAGTATGCCACCTACATTGATGAATGTGCACATATGTTACTAAGAGGTTTGCTATCAACAAGTAGCGTGTTGTACTGGTAGTACTGTAACTCTACTTTACATTCATTTCAATGGATGACAAATGTCTGTATGCATTAGCTTCATATACACCTCCTGCGGCTAGGTGGTGCATTAAGTCACTTACAGTGTGCCATGGACTGTTGTATAGTCTTACATACTGGTTTCACTTTGTTGCTGTGCAGAACATGGTTTGGTATATAGTATGTGCCAGGCACTGTCAGGCAGTTGTGGGCTGAGCAGTCATATGTGGTATTAAAAGTGTGTATCTACTGACAGCCAATAGGTTGCTATATATGGCATTTCATTGATATCTGTACTTTAGAATGTTAAGTGTGCCACATGACTTGCTCACAATTACTGTTTTATTGTCTTCCAGGGACATGTCTCACAACAGGAAACCTGCTTATTCCCCTGAGGAGGAGGAAGTCATCATAGACGCCCTGATACATCATCACAACCTGCTGTTCTCCAGAACCAGCCAGGACCAGCATGGCTGCACTGCACTGTGGCAGGATGTTGTCGATCGGGTGAATGATGTAGGCATGCATAACCGGACTTATGAGCAGGTACACCATCACCGCAGTGATTTAATCAGACATATCCGGCAGCATGCCTCCGATGTCCACAGACAACAGCTTGCCACAGGTGGTGGTGCAGCAACACATCCCCCCTCACCAGAGTGGAAGAGCTGCTCCTCAGCGTGGTGGCTCCTGGCCAACCAGTACAACAGACCTGTGTCATCATGGAGGCCGGAGTCACCCAGCACGTTGATACAGAGCATGCAGGTAGCATGGCATATCTGTAGACCACTGTGAGCTCAATTGTTAGAACATGCATTTATTAGATGTGTACTGTGTATTCAGAAGATGTGGAGCCTCGTGTCATGCAATACTGATAATTTAGGACATAATCTGTATGCTTGTGACTGTCACCTCTTGTACTACTGTAAAATTGCAAACTCACAGAAGCAATGCCATAGTTGTTGACACTGACAAACTGTCTCATATCCTTGCAGGTCCCTCTGGTGTGATGGCAAGACAGCAGACCCATGCTGGTGAGTGTTCTACATTTAATATAGCATATAGCATGTGCATGTCATAGGAGAGTTGTAGGCCATATACACATGTTAAACACCTACACATAGTGCATGCTATGCATGTTCTCTGTGGGACTATGCCCATCCCAGTAACATGAGTAGCTGCCTCAAACACATGCAGTACACAGAGCACCCCAACCAATTGTGGTACACTGTAGTGGACATTGTATAGGCAGAGTCAATACACATGCACACAACATACACCACTTTGTCATATGCAGTAAGTGTTAATATGATACACATGGCATATGTAGACACCTGCTGTAAGGTCATACTCCAGTATCCCAAATGTCATCAACACAGCACACATACTATACCTGAGGGGTAGAGGCCTATCATGGGGTGGTGTGACACGCTTCAACACACAACACAGTCATGTTAGGTAATGCTCCCTATTGAACACCTTACATACCCATGTAACAACTGGCTGTAAAATGGTTAATGTAGCCAAAGTGGTGCAGGTCAGGTACAGCAAGATAGTTGCCAGTGTGACATACATTAGTGGCCTTGAGGGACCACATGATGCAGCCTGTTGATGGCTCATGGTACTACACTACATCCAGTTACAGTAACTACAGTACTACACATAGCATTCATTGCTATACACCTGACAGTTGTGTGCATCCGGCCATGGTATGTATACCTATGAGTGATGGTGCACAGGACATTGGAAAGCGTTTCAGACTTGCACTGCAATGTTGTGTCCATGTACACATTGTGTTCCAGGGTGAGGCCAGTCATTGAACAACACACATGCATCAATGACATGTATACTGTTATCAACAAGGACTCTCTACACTCGCACTGCATGCTGATGAGCAGCACACATCCTGCATGCTGACACGTGTGATAGGACTCTTTGGCTTGTGATACTGTACTCCACCATCAGCCACTAATGAATATGTTCCATATTGCTGTTGGTGTGTGTGTCAACTTGACTGAGTAGTGTATTTGTGTGTATGTGTGCATGTGTTCATGTGCTCATGTGTTCATGTGTGCATGTGTTCATGTGTTCATGTGTGCATGTGTTCATGTGTTCATGTGTTCATGTGTGCATGTGTTCATGTGTGCATGTGCGCATGTGTTCATGTGTGCATGTGTGCTAACATCCTGTACAGATGGTAAAGTGTGTTTCCTGTCTCCCTCTCACAGGTGCTGAGGTATTGTTGGATGAGTGCAGCAGGGAACCTGAAGTCACTGCCACAAATAGTGGACATGATGATACATGTAAATCTTTCAAACAGTGGAAACCACACCAAGAAGCAAAATAAAGATGGTTCACCTCACTGTCACAGCTAGCTCTGAGAATCAGTGTGCAGGCTATACTCGAATAAGGCAAGGCAGAATATAACTCACGAAAATATTTATTAAAGCTTACAAGAAGCTTAAAAGTGAATGAATAATACTATATGCAATACTGTTGTTAAGCGCTTTCATTCGCAATCCGCAAACTTCATCAGAACAGCTGTTATGTTCAAACTCAGACCTTTTAAAATCTTTTGGCGCCATACCCAGTACCAATTTACATTTAAAGTACCAGTGCTCATATATTAAAATAAAATAAAATACATCACTCGTCACCATCTGCAACATACAATAAATACATTAATACATGATATATTAACTCCTATAATAAAATACTATAAAATGCTATACATATATATAACCCTTTCTAGTAATATAACTAAAACACATCCTAAAAATGAGCTACATATTTGTATATGTACAGATATAATCAACTCATGCAACAATATAAATATTATCAATGCAACATTAAGAAAGGTTTTATAGAAATGTATTTGTTAATACCTGGTTCTTTTGTTGCATCTGTTAAAACCTGCCAGATGCTTTTTTTTTTACTTAATGTTGCTTTCACATTCCCTCCTCTATTGTTTATATATGTATTTTATTTTATTTTAATATATGAGCCTGTGGCCTACAATGCATTCTCCGGATTACACACTTATCCTCCACAAGGGTATCATACAGACAAATACCTGTTGATCAACCCATGCTGTGAAGCTATAAGCCAACTATAGCATAGTCATCCACATTTACTATACATAGTATCCTGACAGTACCATATTGGTAGTAGCCCACAACATGTAGCAGGGGTACTGATGTGTACATACAGCCACATGTGATGTTATCTGTCCTTTGATATTCACATTCCCAAAGGTATGCTGATGTCCCTCAGTGTATCACATAAGCAATAAGGGGTCTGTATGCATATCCACGGAGTTGTTGTACACCTATAATGAATACCCATTATTGACAGACTGTGTTGTGTTTGAACATGTCTGAAATATGCCCCAGGCATGAACCCTCACTCACACTATTCTATAGAAACTGTCATGTGTGTGTGTGTGACACAGATGACCTAGGGCACAGATCACTACAGTGGCTGGCCTTGTCACATACATACATATGTGACCTATGGTCTGAGAAGCAGCAGCACCAACTGTCAATGGTAACAGATGTATTAGTGTAGAAAGCAGGCTTCCCACCTATGAAGTGATTGAGGTCACGTACATATATGTCTTTGCCACACAGTTACCAATTGAGGTCACATGTACATATGTGTATTTGCCACACAGATACCTGAAGTGTGCAATGCACATACTGTTGTTTTACTGATATGTCATACAGTAGTAAAAGCAAAACCCACAACACATTGATCAACGGTGTCACACACACTCTCAGCAATTGCAGGATTCAAACCCCTACCTATGTTATGATACTAGAGAGATACGCATTACCACAACGTGCTATATGCTTTAGTGAAAGTTTTCATTTCCACTGCTGTATTTGTGGGATACTGACATCATCAGACTTGCCAAAGAGGAATTTACCTCTTTTAATGTGTTTTCCCAGTCTCCAAAAAGGCCACTCCTCTCAAAGGAAATCACACACACACACCCACACACACTCAACAATTACAGGACTCAAACCCCTACTTAACTATGTTATGATACTACAGAGATATGCATTAACATGACGCGCTATATGCTTCTTTGGGAGTTTTCATTTCCACTGCTGTATTTGTGTGATACTGACATCATCAGACTTGCCAAAGAGGAATTTACCTTTCCCAGTCTCCAAAAAGGCCACTCCTCTCAAAGGAAATCACACACACATACACTCAGCAATTGCAGGATTCAAACCCCTACCTAACTATGTTATGATATTAGAGAGATATGCATTAACATGACACACTATATGTTTTACTGGGAGTTTTCATTTCCACTGTTGTATTTGTGGGATACTGACATCATCAGACTTGCCAAAGAGGAATTTACCTCTTTTAATGCGTTTTCCCAGTCTCCAAAAAATCCACTCCTCTCAAAAGAAATCACACACACACACACACACACACACACACACACACACACACACACACACACACACACACACACCCTCAGCAATTGCAGGATTCAAACCCCTACCTAATTATGTTATAATACTAGAGAGATATGCATTAACACAACATGATATATGCTTTACTGTGAGCTTTTATTTCCACTGTGTATTTGTAGGATGCTGACATCATCAGACTGGACATGGTAATGTGTGTGCACTTTGTTTTATGCAATCCCAGGAATGAACCATGTGGGTCAGCAGGTGTTAACAGCTTGAACAGGACTCCACAATTCTTAGCTTGTGTGATCTATCTGTGGACAAATTTCCATTCCTTCATATGACAATACATATTTATGCACAGATTGTTGATTTTGTGGATACAACATGTGTCTGGGATGTTGATAAAGGGCTATTCAAAGTCTATGTGGGATGTGTGTAGCTCCTTTCAGTGATGTATGTCCTGGGTGGCTGCCTTGCAAACAGTCTAGCAGGTTTGGGAACCATGATCTGCCCATGAACATACACAGTTGGTAGGGTTGTGTGTTTGTCGGCTTCCAGTAGCTCTGTTTATGACTTCAATCATGATGGACTCCATGGCCTTGCATTTCAGACTTCATAGGCTTATAGGACTATAGTTCCCATGGTTTGTTGTGCACCAACACTTGTGGGGTGTGCCATATGTTGCTGTAACACATTCAACATTTTCAGATCCTGTAGAGAGGGTGAGGCTCAACAGACTGTTCAGGTGCAGGGTTTGTTTGTTCTGTAGTTCACTTATGACACATATAGGGAAACAATGTTATCCAATTGATGCCATGTTTTCGGCTTTGGGAGGAGCTGTTTACCCATTCTACATGTGATATCTCCTGGTATGATGATAGGGCCTTTTGTCAGTGGGAGGTGGGTATGTATATATGGGCCTGTCTGACAGGATGTCGGCATTGTCAGTCAGGTACAGTTGGCCCTGACTCAGGACATATATGAGTGTACACTGCTATTTATGACATAGCTGAAGGAGGTGTCATGGTTCTGTCTGGACTCCTTCACAGATAATCTTTCCAAAACACCGACAAACCTGACCACTAAACCCCTGTTATACTCTTTTACGCACTTAACACCCTACTGATCCTTTGTGATCAGTCAACAGAGTATGTCATCATAATATCCTGGCATGTCCAAAGGTCGGTTTCGTGTGTACTCTCCAGTCCAGCTGGTGAATACTGGAATTTTGATGCAATGTTACAACTGCCTTATGTACACAGACAATGCTCTCCTCCTCCCAACAAACTCAGATATATGTGAGAGATGCAACTATATAGACAAACAGGAGGCTGAGCTCTCTCGACCCGTGACTGGTACAGTCTATCAGGTGGTGAAGATAACCACACACACCACAAATCCAGTCTCACATAGACCTATAGCGACAGCAAACAAAATACATTACCACACAAAAACATGACCGGAGGCTCTAAATAAACTCTGCCTAAGCAGCAGAGACCTCCAAAGCAGACACACAAACAACTGCTACCCCACAACAATACCCACATATCACATAGTTCACAAAGTCAGTGTGCCACACAGTCACTGCCCTTAGGGCTAAACAACACACCTAATACACTTGTAATAGGTGACTCTTATTGTCAGACACACTGACGTCCCACTCACCAGGCTGAACAGGAAAAGGTCAAATTGAGTTGTCTGTCGGGTGCCAGGATCCACCACATAACACATGCACTCAGGTCACTCTAAAGCAAGTACAAATATGGCTCCATCATTGTCCATGCTGGTGTGAATAACCTCAGATGTTCCTCCCTGGACTACATGACAAGAGACATAGAGGAGCTCTCTGATCATGTAGCCCAGGCCAGTATGACCCTGACCTTGTGTAGCATCTTACCCTCACCAAGAATGATGTCACAGTATACAAACAAACTGATCACTTTTAACAGTTGGCTAACATATTGGTGTCATTCAAAGGGGATCCAGTGTCTGTCAGCCTGGGATGACATGCTCGACATGCCACATAGCTTTGCTATGGAAAGCTTGCACCTGTCACCCCTAGACTTTCAAATACTGGCTAAGGCTCTTGACACCCCCATAGTGGCTTTTTTAAGCGAGGCTCAATAGACAAACCCACCTCCATAGACGTTACAAGGTAAAAGAAACTAAGGGTAATGCTGCTCAACACCAGATGTCTAACCCTCAAAATGCACGCACTCAGGACTCTCCTCAGTATGGAGAATGTCGATATCTGTGCAGTAACAGACACCTGGTTCAGGCTCCCGAAAGCATACCAACACTACCAGGTTATACTTCATACCATGCTTTTCGGCCGCAAGACTCGGACCAGCCAACAAAAATAGGGGGAGTATTCATTTAAATCACAGATACACACACCTCCAGGTTAGTAGCACTGCACGAAGCATCAGAGACCATACATGTGCAACTAACAGTGGGCAAAACTGCCTTTCAGTTTGTAGCCTGCTACAGACCACCCTCCCGAACTCAGGAACACCACTCGGTATTCCTGGGAACACTGGAGAATATGAAAGTCTCTCCAAACACCATTATATTGGGTGACTTCAGCTACCCAAACATTGACTGGGAATACTACTCAACCCCAACACCCTCGCCCAACAGTTGCTATGATTTATAAACTCAAATGGTATGGCACAACTGGTCACCACACCCACAAGAGGGGAAAACATATTGGACCTGATCATCACCAGCATGGGGACTCTATGTTCCACACCAGAGGTATACCCCTCATTGGTAAGGTCAGACCATACATTTATCTCACTGGACATCCATATCCCGTCCCCACTCCTATCCTAGGTAATCTTGGTGAAGAACTTCTCAAAAGCAAATGTCACACTTCTCCAAACCAAGGTGGTATCCGTCAAAGACCCTGGGACAGTAGTAAATACGGCTCAGACCACTGAATCCTTTACAAACGCATTCTATGGACACCTACTGGAATGCATGGATCGTGCTATCCCAAATAACAACAAGACTCACTCCTCCAAAGGCAGGGGACCTGTCTGGTGGACCCCGGCCATTAATAAGCTATACAACGAAAGGTGGAGGCTACTACATGATAGAGCACAATCCCAAAAAGGGAAGGCTTCTCTGATCAGTACTAGCAAAAAGCTACAATCACTCATTAATTCATTTAAGGCCCGCTTCTAACGGAAACTTGCACCAGACACTAAGGACAATCACAAGGCCTTCTTTAGTTATGTCAGGAACCTGGGTGGAAACTCCCAGATATGCTGTGAGTTACTGCATAATGACAAAACATACACTAAACCCACAGACATTGCCAACATCCTGGCAAACAGGTTCAGTGCAAATGTCTCCCCCCATCCCCCCTAAAGAGCAAATGTCCATCCCAACAGAGTGTAGCCCCCCTGACATCACAGATAAACAGGTGAGTACTGCCCTCTCCAAAGCAGACAACATAGCATCAATGGGACCGGATGGTGTCCCGGCCTGCGTCTTACACGAGCTTCATGAAGAACGTAACCCTCACATTAAGTCACTGTTCAATATCAGTTACTACAGGATATGTATCCAAGGAATGGTGTACAGCAACAGTGGTCCCGATCCACAGAGGTGGTGCCACAATGCCCCCGGACGATATCGCCCTATACGCCTAACTAGCCTGGTCTGCAAAGCTATGGAGCGTATCGTCATTGAACTCATACACATAGACATCTGGAACATACAGACACTAGATCCTACACAATTCGGCTTTGTTGTGGGCAGATCTTGCCTCTTGAACCTGTTCAACTTCTTTAAACAGTTACCAGGTCCATAGACATAGAGAAGGTTGTCCACACAGCCTACCTGGACCTCGCAAAACACTTCAACACAATACCCCACTCGGGCATTATACATAAGCTCACCAGCTTCGATATCGACACATATGTCACAAGATGGATTGCTAACTGGATCAGGGATAGCACCCACATGGTCAGTATTGCAGGTGCCATGTCTGATTATACACCAGTTACACGTGGCATCCCACAAGGTTCAGTCCTGGGACCTCTCTTGTTCAGTATATATTTCTCTGAAGTACAGGCTAATACAAGAGGAAAATGGCTGACCATGTTCGCAGATGACTGCAAACTGAGTGCCATAATCAACTCTCCAGCTGGCACAAGCATCCTCAAAAAGGGTCTTACAGAGATGGATAACTGGTGCCAGAGCCATGGCCTACAGCTAAATGCCATTAGATGCATAGTCATCCCCTTTTGGAATAACAACATGTGCACACATTACCACATAGGTGGTAATACATTAAGTACGGTAGGTGTTATTAGGGATTTGGGGACACGAGTAGTTAGTACTCTCGTCTTTGACAATCACATTGCCAATGTGGTTAGACAGACCTTCTATATAGCCCACCTTATCCCATAAGGTTTCACATCTAGATCAAGTGAGGTCATTGTGCCCCTATACTCATCAGGCCCATGCTTGGATACAATGCCCCATTTTGGATGTACCTTACCCGACACCTGCAGCAACTGTAATGGCCACAAAAGTACCTCACCAAGTAGATCTAGGGACTCACACAGATGCCCTGCGCAGTTTGGCTAAAGTAACTCCAGCTCTACTCATTCGCTTACCGCCTACTCGGATGCGATCTGCGCCTGTTGTTTAAAGCCATGTCCAACCCAGAATTAATGGACATGCTCCACCACAGGATATCCGAATCCCTTAGAGCTACACGCTCCAGGGATGTAAACCTCAGCACAGATATTAATAGGACATGCTGGAGGGACAGATTCCTATCCCAGAGGCTCCACTCACTCTGGAATGAGATCCCAGTCCGGCATACGCAGAGCCCCCCACTGACCACCTACAGGAGACATCTTGACAAGTGGATGGGTGATCGTATGTTTACCCCTGGGATATCTTCTGGGTCCCTGTTAGACAGAGACACAATAAACTTAACATAAATGGGCTATCTTGTGTGACATACTATTCACAGGCACAGTCTACTAATCTAACAGGGTTGTGAAAGCCAAACACACTCTGGCTAGGCTTATACATGCTCTAGGGCAGATAGCTTAGAATCAACCTCTGAACCTATGATAATGTTCGGGATGCACATTGTTTATTGATGATACTGATTGCAGGTTTTGTTTCTTCTTTGCTTTCCCACTTTCTATGAACAACCTAAGTATCTGCAGAACATATTTGATTATGACAGGGTTCCACTATATTATATATGTGTCTGTTGTCATATAACTGTGTGCACAAGGCGGATTGATGAATAGTGAGAGGTTCCTGGGTTAACACATGCAACTGCTGGATATGTGTGGCCCACTGCTGTACTCAGATATGGCCTATGTGTGTGAGCATGCCCAGTTCGGCCTTTCAGTGATGTTCTTCATCTCACATTGCTGCAGTCCTAACACTTGGGTAGTCCGCTGTCCCTCGGTCGGCCCGAATATCAGAGCATAAGGCTGACGTCGGTCAAGGCGCATTTGACTGACATCAGAACGTCAGGGTACAAATGCGCATGACCGACGTCATATCCTCAGTCTTTTTTGCCGCATGGTCCGATGCAGAAGCAGTGTTGCAAGTGCCGTTCGGCGTTCTGAAATTTTTCGAATTCGGAGTTTCAGACCGAAGTCAGAGTTGGTTAAGTACCCCGTTGGGGAATATTTTGGTTTTTTCTTGCCTCAGTGGTTTACCAGATGTCAGAAAAAGTGAATAACTGTATTTCTTGTGGGAAACAGATACGCATAGGGATTACCATAATTTGTGTATACCTTGTTTGGGACCTGAGCACGGCGTTGTTGGGTGTCGCTTTTGTGCTAGGTTTAATAAGCACTATAAAGCGTAGGTTGGATTGTGCCAGGTTAGTCTTTGGGAAGCGGTGCAATTACAATATGCCGTCGGATGCTCCGCCGGCTTCTTCAAAGAAGCGCAAGGACAAGGCAGTTAAACCTAGGTTAGAGTCGTCCGAACCGGACGCCGGTTCTTTAGAGGCGTCAGTGGAACCGGTGGTTCCGACGGAGGCCTCTATGGAGTCCCAGGGAGAGACTGTGTTTTTACAGGATGTGGCCTCCCAGGAGGCAGGTCAGGCTGTAGGGGCTTCTCAGGTAACTGTACTCCCCTCCCTTCCTAAGGTGTCTAGGCCCTCTCTTTCTGCTTCCAAGGCTTCCCCTAGAGGCAGGTCTAGTTTTGCTTCTGTGGGTGTCACTCCTAGTTCTTCAGGTTCTGTGCCCAAAAAGCACATGCTTAAAATGGCAGAAGATTTAATTACTTTAATTAGAGGCTCTATGCCCCCTCCTGATAAGAGGCCTAGGATGGAACCTGTGTTGGGGATTATGAGCAGGCTTGGATGTGTCTGAGTCTTGACTGACGACTTGCAGGAGTATTCTCATTATTCTGATTCTGATGTGGATGATTCTACTCCTTCTGCTTCTCCTCCTGAGGATTTTTCTTTTTCAGAGACCCTGCACTCCATGAGAGAGCATTTTAAATGGGAAGGTCAGGATTTCTCTGATTCCAGGAAAAGGCTTCGGGAATTTTTGTTTTTACCCCAGCATAGGCCTTTAGCTATACCTCCTGTTCTGAATGTAGTGGAAGATGTGTTTGCAGAGGCTTCGCTTAATCCTGATTCTTTGCCTCCTGCTCCTGTTAAACCGGATAGGTATTACAGGGTGCCTGAAGCTCATAAGTATCTTTTTAAGAGTCCTAGGGCAGACCCAGAAACTATTAGCCAGGGGCCTAAGGGTGTAAAGGCTTCTGTTGTCAAGAATCCGGTTCCTGCAGATAAAGAGGCCAGGGCCTTGGATAGATGGGGAAAGAAAGTTTATACTTCTTCCACTCTAGCCATGAGAGCTTTGAATTGCCAGTTTCACATGTTGAAATATCAAAATTATCTCCTTTCACAGTTGAAATCTAAGGTGGATGCTCTGGCGGAAGGTATTGATTGTAAAGAGTTACAAGATTTAGTGCATGTTTCTGAACAGGTGGGTAAGCATTCTTTGCAATGTGGTTTTGATGCTGTACAGGCCTCGTCTAGGGTGGCTGCCACTGGGTCAGTTCTTCGCAGGCATGCTTGGCTGAGGGA
Source organism: Protopterus annectens (assembly GCF_019279795.1). Lineage (NCBI taxonomy): Eukaryota > Metazoa > Chordata > Ceratodontiformes > Protopteridae > Protopterus > Protopterus annectens. Next base: position 588,288,878 of record NC_056741.1, read on the forward strand.
TCAAAATTTTTCTGACCATGTTAAAACTAGGATTTTGGATGCCCCTTTGCAATCTGATGTCTTGTTTGGTTCTCCTGTTGAGACAGTTTTAAAGAAAATGGAAGACAAGGCTAAGTCTATGCAGACTGTTAAAGATTTTTTGCAGGTTCAGCCTCCAAAGTTTAGTAGAAATTGGCCTACTAAAGGGTGGAAGTATCCTTCTTTTGATTCCCAGTCTAGGGGTAGATCTAGACATGGCAGGGGCAGAGGTCAGGGCTCTTTCAGGCCTAGGACGGGGAGTTCTCCTGCACAGTCTTCGGGTGAGGGCAGGGGTCAGTCCTTTCGTAAACAGACCCAATGACCTACCTTTTCAGCTGCCAGAACCTTCTCGCCTGGCAGCACCTTTGGGAGGAAGGTTGGCACTTTTCAAAGAAAATTGGAGTTTGATTACCCAAGACAAATGGGTACTGGATATCATACATCACGGTTACAGGTTTTATTTCCATACCTTGCCTCCTTTCAAAGGCATGCCAGACATTCCTCCTCAACAAAGAATAGAGGCTCACAAGCAAATTTCTCTGTTACTCCAAATAGGGGCCATACAGCCGGTTCCTATGTCAGAAAGGGGCCTAGGATTTTATTCTCGCCTGTTCCTTGTGCCAAAAAAGGGGAACACGTGGAGACCGATTTTGGATTTATCTATCCTCAACACTTATCTGGACATTCCCAAGTTCAAAATGTTGACGTTACAACAGCTTTTACCTCTACTGGGCAAGGATCACTGGATGGTAACTTTAGATCTCAAGGAGGCTTACCTTCATGTTCCTATCAGGCTAAGTTGCAGGAAGTATCTGCGTTTTCGGACTGGGACTTCTCACTATCAGTTCTCTGCATTGCCCTTTGGCTTATCTACTGCCCAGAGTATTTACAAAAGTTCTGGCTCCAGTGATAGCATTCTTCAGGCTGAAAGGAATACAAATCTATCCTTATTTGGACGATTGCCTGATACTGGCTCAAGGAAGGGACGAGCTTCTTCATCATTTGGAGTATGTGATAGCAGTGCTAAGATGCCTGGGGTATTCTGTGAACGAAATAAAGTCCAGTCTAGTACCCTCTCAAGACATGTGCTTTCTGGGAGTAAGACTGAATACAGCATCCCAGATGGCCTTTCTAACCCCGAACAAACAAAAGAATCTTTCCCTTTACTTCCATCATCTATCTCTTCAGTCCGGGCTGACTGCAAGGACAGTCCTTCAAGCCTTAGGGTTCATGGCATCTTGTATTCTGGTGCTTCCCAATGCCAAACTGCATATGAGGAAGTTGCAATGGTATCTCAAAATGTATGGACACAGCACTGCCAACATCTGGACACTGTCATTCAAATAATACCCTCCATTCCAAAGGACATTTTGAGGTGGGCTCAGGAATGTCACCTAAACAAGGGACTCTCTGTGACCCGGCCAGAGGCGAGTCAAATTTTAACAACAGATGCCTCAGACAAAGCTTGGGGAGCTCATCTAAATGGAAAGTGGATACAAGACAAGTGGCCTGTCAGACTACAGCATCTACATATCAACTTGAAGGAGATGTTAGCAGTCCAGTTTGCATTAATAGCTTTCAAGGATTTACTTCTTCCAGGGCAGGTGTTGATTCTAACAGACAACCCAACTGTCATGTGGTACATCAACAAGCAAGGGGAACACATTCTTATCCTCTATGCAGGCAAGCAATGATTTTGTGGGAGACTGCTCTCAGTTTACAACTAAGTCTTCAGGCAAGGTTTCTGCGAGCACAGAACTCCTTAGCAGATGTGTTAAGCAGACGAATCATGGATCCCCACGAGTGGAAACTGGATCTTCATGTATTTCAGAAATTGACAGTGTCCTGGGGAACTCCAGACATAGATCTGTTCGCTTCTCCACTAAACCACCAGCTGCCAAAGTTTTGCACAAAGCGGTTTCATCCCACAGCTTGGAAAGTGGATGCTCTTTCTTTCAGTTGGAAAAATCTTCATGTGTATACCTTTCCACCTCTGCCTCTCCTCCCAAAGGTACTTCTGAAGGTCAGACAGGACAAGCCAAGGATGATTTTGATAGCTCCAGATTGGCCTCGACAGCACTGGTACTCATTACTGAGAAGTCTGGTACGGAAACCTCCATGGCCTTTGCCTTTGATTCCTCATCTGTTGTCCCAGGAGGACAGTCATTTGCTCAATGTCAAGCTTCACTCTCTTCACCTAACAGCATGGCATATTCTGTTTTAAACCATAAAGGGTCTCAACTTCCACAACAAGTTTTGAATGTGATTTTGGAAGCTAGAAGGCCTAGTACAAGGAAAGTGTACGCAGATAAATGGAAGAGATTTTTATTTTGGAGTGCTGCTAAGGATTTGGATGTTTCTGAGCCTGATTTAAGTGTGGCTCTTCAATATCTTACTGAGTTATTGGACAAAGGTTTGTCCTTCTCTTCTATTAAGATTCATGCTGCAGCAATTTCAGCTCACTCGACTGTGACCCACCATTGTTTTCTCATCCTTTGTTCAAGCAATTTCTTAGAGGGCAAAGAATATAAGACCCCCACGTAGAGCTCCTACTCCTGCTTGGGATCTCAATTTTGTGTTGGAGCAACTCACTCTACAACCTTTTGAGCCTGCAGCTACTGCTGAGTTGAAATATTTGTCATGGAAGACTGCTTTTTGTTGGCCATTACCTCTGCAAGAAGGGTTTCTGAATTGCAGGCCCTTATGGCAGTTGAGCCTTTCTTAATTTTCCATAAGGATAGGGTATCTTTACGTACTAATCCTTCCTTTATGCCTAAAGTGGTTTCTAGTGTGGCTTTAAACCAAACTATTCATTTGCCTACTTTTTATGCAAATCCCCAAACTAAAGGGGAAAAGATTTTGCACACTTTAGATGCACACAGGCAGTTGCGATATTATTTGGACAGAACTAAAGGGTTCAGACAATCTCAGCAGTTATTAGTTTCTTTTGCTTTGTGCTCTCAGGGCAAGCCCGTGTCAAAACAAACTATTTCTAAGTGGATTGGATTTTGCATTGCTTTCTGTTATTCCCATCATGGCAAAGAGATTCCAGCTGGGATTAGGCCTCATTCCACTAGGGCTACTGCCACTTCAACAGCTTTTTGAGGGGTGGCTACTAAGGATATTTTGGAGGCAGCCACTTGGAGTTCAGTGCATACCTTCTCTAGGCATTACCACCTTCCTCTGTACTCTAAATCCAGGGCTGGTTTTGCCACTGCTGTGTTGCAGGGCATTTTGGCAGCCCCTGCTTCATTATAGTTTAGCCATCCTCCCTTACCTCTGCTTTGGGATTCTACCCAAGTGTTAGGACTGCAGCAATGTGAGATGAAGAACATAGTACAGTTTTGTACCTACCATAAATGTAGATGTTCGAAGATCCACATTGCTGCAGTCCAATTCCCTCCTCCTTCCCTCTGTAGTTTGAGGTGGTTGTGTGGCCTGGGTTATCCCTCTGAGCTATAGTGTATATATTGTATATATTGCACATATTTTTGGTGTTAGGTTGGTTGGTTGTTTAGTTGTTGTCTATGGGTTTTGACCTTTCTTTTTAGGGTCTTCTGACATCTGGGGCAAGAAAAGACTGAGGATATGACGTCGGTCATGCGCATTTGTACCCTGACGTTCTGATGTCAGTCAAATGCGCCTTGACCGACGTCAGCCTTATGCTCTGATATTCGGGCCGACCGAGGGACAGCGGACTACCCAAGTGTTAGGACTGCAGCAATGTGGATCTTCGAACATCTACATTTATGGTAGGTACAAAACTGTACTTTTTGTTGCCTGACATTTGTCTCATTTATTCAAGTGTGTGAGCATGCCCAGTGTGACCTTTCAGTATGTTGCTGTCTGAGGTCCACTTTATTTGTTAATGTGTGTGAACATGACCAATATTAACATTTATACTATATGTGTGTTGAAAATCAGGTTCTATTCTTACTGCAGGGCTCACCTTTGTGTCATAACTCGACAGGGATTATGCTGTGCCTGCAGGGTTTCCATGAGATACTTTGCATAGACTTATCAACATTTCTTCATACAGGCTGACCACTGAAATACTGTCATGGTTTATAGTGCACAGTATCCTGGGTTCGAGGACTGTCACTGCTTCATATTTTCATACTGGGCACACCAGACTGCTTAAGGAACAGTAAAGCAAATATGACCATGTTTACCTGCTTTTGCTCAGCTATGCCCAACTTTGACCAAATTTGCACAACATTGCTCACTGTTAACCAACATTGCTGAACACTGCCCAATATTGCTCAACATTGCCCAAAGTTGTGCTACTTAGTGTGTGCAATTTTGTTTACATATACTAAATAGTGGTAAAAGCTGTTTAGCACTGCTTTATATTGCTTAACACATGGCAATCATGCCTCAGGTGGTGCTGCAGGGCTGCCTATGTCGGATGCACATATAACACTCCCTATACATGTTTGTTAACAGGTGGTGTCAAGTTAGGCATCCCTTTTACTATATGTGCGAGTCAGAGAAAGGTATCATTTCCAGGGTTCCTACTGAGCCAGTGTATATGCTATGCGTTGCCTCTTTGCCAAGGCGAAAGCATACTGGGCATGCCTCCTTCTGCCTACTGGGGCAGGCTCAGGTTGTTCCTCCTCTGAGTCACGCTCTGCCTGTGATGGCCTTGGCAATGGTGGGGGGCTGTTTGGCCCGGCCCTATGCTGCTCCTGCTGCAGCTGTTTTCGCAGGATCATATTATGTAGCATGGCACATACCATGACTATTTGGGTACATGTAGTTGGTGAGTACTGCAAGGCTCCACCAGATTTGTCCAGGCACGGAACTGTGACTTGAGCAGCCCAAACACATGCTCTATTACATTTCATGTTTGTGCCTGTGCCTCATTATCGTGTTCCTGTTCATGTGTGTGCATTTCTGATGGGTGTCATCAGCCACGGCTCGAGTGCATATCCAGCATCCCCCACTAGGTGACCATGAGGGATGTCCCCATTGGCAAATGTCTGGTACAGCTGTGTCAGATGCCAGATATGGGAATCATGGTAGCTTCCAGGGCAGCCAGCACACACATTCATTATTATGCCCTGGGCATCACACACGACTTGGCAGTTGATGGAGGGGAAACCCTTGTGGTTATAGTAGCCCCTACCCCGCTCACCAGCTGGTGCTTTGATGCGTATGTGTGTGCCGTCTATTGCACCCACTACCTCAGGGTATTCCACTATTTGCTGGAAAAGACGCATATTGCTGGCCAATACCTCACGGGAATTGGGGAAATATACATGATCACCGACATGTGCTGACATGGCATTCAGGAACTGGTGCAGTACCCTGGATGCTGATGCCTGTGCAATCCTCATCATATCACCAGTTGGTCTCTGGAAGGTACCTGTTGCTAGTATTCTTAGGCCAACACATACCTTGGTTTCCACTGGGATGGGTTCCCCTCTGTTGGTTCTGTGTGTGAGGCGTGGCCTGCACAGCTCAACAATTTGCTGCATGAAGTCTCTGTCCACTCTATAGTGCTCCACTATCTCCAGTTCATGTAGCCCCTGGTAGGTTACCATGGGGCCTGTACACTCTTCTCCATCTCCTCACTGTGGGCTGCTCAGCAGCATTCGCATTGTCACCACCCTCAGCATGTTGCATATGTTGCCTTATAACAGCAATGGCAGCCCCTAACATTTCTTTGTCTCAGTAAAGCTTTTTCAGTTTTCACTTCTATTAGCTTACTGCAGTGTTGCTGTGTCTCTGAGAAAAACATAGTGGAAAGTTGTTTGCTGAGTTTTAAGTGCTGGGCTGGGCTGGGCTAGTGTACTGCCTGTGTAATTGTCTGATTCTGATTGTTTTCACCTGCTAACTCTGCTAGTACTCCCTGGTTAACTTCCTACTATTTGTTGTGCTTCCTTTTCCCTTTCTGTTTCCTCAGGGGGGCAGCGCCGCGCACACAACCACAAACACACGCACACCATCTCACATGCACACACACATGTTTACATGGACTAAAACTCGCTTATTCTTGATAAAATGCACGCACACAGGCACAAACATGCTTACACAACTTTAAACGACCTTAGACATACTTACTCCAGCTTAAACGCACGCACTCAGGTGCACACGCGCGCACACACAGTCTTACTGAGATGTACGAGGGCAGACCCACATGCAAACATGTTGCAAGCACTTCTACAAGAAACTTTAGTGTTATCCACGGCATACACCTTCAATTTCTTGCCTTTAGCTAGGGTACCTATTGACACGCCTCTTCCAGTGATGAGTAATTGACAGCAAACACATGCCACTCTGCTCCAATGAGCTTCACTTCTTTCATACATATCCCCCTTGTGATGTCACCTATCTTCTACTCTGATACTCCCCTTATCCTACTCCTACACTCCACTGACTGTGCTCTTTTGCTATGCAAACTTGGGATTCACTATCCTTACCCTCATTTGCATAGGATTGCCTACTAATGCTTGGTTACATCTCTTAGACTGAGCTTCCCCCCTTAGCAACCTCTACTTGGTAGCCATGTTGTCTTCGGCCTGCCTTTCCCTTGCACTGTATATTATGAATTACAATAAAATCCACATTTCTGGATTTTAATTATTGGTTTTCTGGTTTTTAGAGTGCAGCGCATTTGTGCGGCACTGTGCTACGCTTAAACATCGGCGATCGGGATAAAAAAAAATTATTTTATTTTTATTTTTTGCATCGGTGAACATTGTCAATGGCCGTATTTTTGGCCATTGGCATGCTTCCTCAACTGGATGCATCCTTTTTTTGGAGCTGTCATGGCTCCGTTTTGCTATTTGCAGAACCGTACTCAGTTGTCAACGGAGTACATTTCTGCCAATAACACCACTCTTACTCAGACAGGTTCATGTTTCCTGGATCGCAAATTTACCTCATTTGCATAGCTTTCACCTGCAGTTTAGGTAATTTGCATATCCTAGCCCTGTCCGTGTAAGAGTCGTTTTAGGAGCTCTGTTGCACGCCCCTACCGGCTGTTCCTGGATCGCTCGGCGGACATGTTGGCTACATGGAGTCTTACTCTTCTCTTAGACTCCGTGCAAGCCTTCGTGAATCTGGCCCAAAGTCTACATTTGTCTGTTTCTCCCACATGTTGAATGGACTTTGTAAATCAATGTGTACGTAGTCCATTATCTTGGGCCACCAATATTAACTTTTTATCTTTTGGTTTAAATTCATCTCTTCTTAACCATTCTTGCACTCAATCCTGATCAACCAACATGAGGTCGTTCCAAGAGTTTTCTATACTTGCAATTATATTTAAGCATTTTCCAAATTTCTTGCCTTCTCATCTGATCCTTCACCTTGTATTTTTTTTTTTTTGTTTTTTTTGGCACATTCAGTTGTTGCCAGATTTTTATCTACTTATTTCCATTCTCACTTGACACCAACAGGCTTATGCTAAACTAAGCAGGGAAATCAGCTTAGCCTTATTCTCCTCATGTTTTAAAACTTTCAATGCATTTGGGTCTTGTGAGTTCAGCAGATATGTATGCAGTCCTAGGACTGCAGATCTATGCATTTAATCAATTTCGAGGAGACCCATATCTCCTTCAGAACAGGGAACATATAGTCTTGGTATACACTGATTTTTATAAATCATTTGATAAGCATGAAGCATCCTTCTTGTTTTCCTCTCCAACCAATCCAACACAGTTTGGGGCCAGTCAGTCACTCCAAACCCTAAGTTAGGACAGGAAGAACAAATTTGTTTATAGCTTGGACTTTGTTCCTAGATGTCAGCACTGTTTCAGTACTAATTTTAGTCTTCTAAAATATTTTTTACTAAGTTTTATTCACATTTGTTCATGTTTTATTGTTGATTCTTCATCAATTCCCAAATATTTATGCATTCTCTCTTGCTCAGGTTCTTTTATATCACATTCCTGTCCCAGGCTGATGTTTTCTTGGTGCTGCAGCTTTCCTGTCTTAAATGTTGCTTTTGCACATTTATCAAGACCAAATAACATTTTTGTATCATCTGAAAAAATTTTGACCACTTGTAGTTGTGCTCTCAGTTCCTCATCTGATGAACTATACAGTTTTAAATCATCCACAAAAGGAAGATGCAAAGTCTTTACACTTTGTTTTCTGGGAACCAAACTGTAGCCATTACCTAATCTGCTAAGTAGAGAGCTTAATGGGTTAAGGGCAAGACAAAAGAGCAACAGTGACAAAAAGTCACCCTGGAATATCCCTCTTTGAATTTTTATCCCTGGAATAATAACTTGTCCTTTATCATGGCTTAACTGCAAAGTGGTTTGCCACAGTTTCATGGTTGCTGTAATGTAAGTGATCAGTGTAATATGTATCTTGCACATTTTTGAGCACTGTTTTATCCACAGATGTAGGATATTGTCAAATACTTTTTTGTAGTCTATAAATGCCATACTTAGATTCTTCCCTTTTTACAGTTGTCCATTATGACTTTATTAAACAGCAAATGATCCTTTGTTCCATATGACTTTCTTTTGTTACCCTTTTGTTCCATTGCCATGATTGAGTTTTCTTCTAAATGACTATAAACAGTGTCAGCATCAATTCCAGTGTATAGTTTATACGTTGTTGGAAGGCAAGTTACTGGTCTATAATTTTTAGGATAGCTTGCAGGTTCGCTCTTAAGTAGGAGTATTGTTTTTCCTGTTGTTAACCAGTTTGGTGTGTGTTTAGGGTGCACATGTACAGTGAATAGCTCTTACTCATGGCTAAATCTTCATGTAATGATGTTAAAACTTTTAACCAGATTTTAGGTACTACGTCTGGGCCTGATGATTTCAATTAGGAGCTTTTCTTAACTTTGTTTCAATTTTCTGACCATTCATCCCATTTCATATCCTGTACATTTGAACTTATTCTTTCTTTTAGTTCTTCTATTTAGCATCTTTGTTACATTCCACAGGATCTTCATAGATAGTTCTCCAATATCTGTTTCTTTTTTTTTGGTTATGTTTTAATTCCTTTTGTATTGTTTCCCAATTCTGTATAAAACTTTTTTTGGGTCATCAATAAAACTGCTTATTGTATATTTTTCCTTTATATTTATCTACATGTCTTCTAAGTTTTTCTGCCTATGCTGATATTTTTAGTTCATTATTTGTGACAGTGCATGATAGATCCTGATCTGTTCTGATACTGCCTATTGCTTTTATTACGTCTATCTTTCTGAGTATTTTTGTTGATCTGTTCCCACTTCTATACTCTTCTAACAGTGACAGTTCTTGTCTTAATTGCTTTATAGTTTTTTGTATTCATTATTTCCATGGTAACATTTGATTTCTTCCCTTCCTTTCCCTTACAGCCCTGTGTTTTTGTGGTAAGACTTTATCTGTTATTAATTTAGCTGCACAGTATTATATCCTATTTACTTATGTTATATTGCATTAATTTCTATGACCAGTCCTAATTACTGTGTGTTTTATCAAACTTCTAACTTTTTGAGTTTTATTGAATTTCTGTAGTCTATTTCTTTCATTGATTCTAATATGTCTGTCCATCTCTATTAAATCAAGTAACTCTCCTCAGATTATTTTCTTCTAAACTGAGGGCACATTCTTTGTTCTCCATTTATTGCGGGCATTCTACAGAAAGTTCCAGAGCATCTTCCTGTGCCACATTCTCTTCAGTTTCATCCAGTGTCATCCATTGCTCTTTCATATCGGAACTCACTGGCCTATCACTCCACAAAATTGACTGCATTAGAGTTGCCACAGTTGCCTGTTCCTTCCCTTGCTATGCATCTCTAACTAAACTTTTGTACTAGTTTCTTATGGAAGGCTCCAAAGTATCTTCATATAGCAACTGATCAGATGTTTCCTGCTCCACTGGTTTCTCTTTAATTTGGGGATCTATTGTTCTCTCCAGCTGTGGTGTTATCAGTTAGATTTTCTACACTAAATCCTTCACTTTGCAGGTAATACATACTCTCATTTTCTGTTTATTAAACTTCTTCATTATTAATCCTCTTTTCTACTTTTCCTGTTTATTTTCTTATTTTTTGTATTGTAAAATATTTTATATCTGGATGCCTTTGCCTGTATTTCTCTTCAAATATCTTTGGCGATGCTCTTTTTGTGTTGATTAGTTTTGTTTTTTCCTTTGCATAAATATTGCACCATATTAAATCTCTTTTTTTTCCCCATTTCCTGCTCCTTATGTTTCCCCTTACTTGGGGGACTCGTTCTATCATGCTGTGATATAACTTGTTAGACTTTCTACACTAAATCTTTCACTTTGCAGGTATTCCATAACTTTAACTTCTCTTTTCTAACTTCCACTTTACTAATTTTCTGTTCTATGTTCTCTCTTTCTGATCTTATCTTTTTGTATTATGAAATGTTCCATATCTGGATGCATTTGCTTATATTTCTCTTTGAATATTGTTGGGGCTGTTTTTTTGTAATGATTAATTTGACTTTCTCCTCTGAGTAAATGTTGTGCCATATCAAATTTCTCTTTCCTTCCCATGTCCATATTTTTTTATACTTATCAAAAATCTCTACATTTTGTTATTCACATTTCACATTTCTTATGTCTCTTATTTTTCCAAATGGCCCAATGTTTCTTGGTCTGTACGATGTTTTTCATAATTTCAGAAATCTGTTGTATTAATGAATACAAATTTGCATTTGAAAGTTTTGGCAGTTTTTCTTGTAAAAGTATTTTTCTTTCCTCTAACTTCTCTCTTAATCTTTTTTGTATATCTTCCATCTGGAAATTCTGAGCTTATTGTATAATAGTAACAATATGTAATCTCTTTCTTATCCACAGTAGTACTCTTTATCATCTTTATGACTCTTTTTTTTCTGGCCTATCAGTTTTTGTGGACTGCTGCTTCCTTCTGCAACAGGGGGTCCATCCTCCCCATGGGCCTGGCCTAGCTCCATTGTAGGAATACTTCCGTGTCTTGAGGATTCTACACAGTCATTTTTTTCATTTCTGGCACCAGTGCACCTATCAGGATTGGACACTTTTTTTGCCCTGGTTCTTGTCTACTCAGCTATCTTTTTTTATTTTTAACCTACTTCTGTCCATGATATATGCTATATAAAATATAATCTATATATCAGTGTCATCTTGGTGAGATTTTGTGAAAAACATGGTCCACCTCAAGAAGGTACTCACCAACACTTGAGGATGAATTCAGTTCCAGCAATACTACTCTCTTTTGGTTGCTTATGTATCTATCATTTGTCCATTTCGACTCTAAACATGTTTACTTTGAAAGCAACCAAATGCTATGATAAATATGTTTCATAGTTGTACTGTTCTTAGTGGTAAATATATCTGATGCATTTGGTTGTATCAGCTGTTTTCTGAGAAGAACTTTCTTGATACGAATACCTTTCCATAATCTCCCTGCAAGTGGGTGGCTCCTCCAGGCAATCTTAGCTGTTGGAGTGTACTTTCATTCAGGTAAATATACTAGTGTATTACTTGTTGGCAGTGGGGGTGCCAAAGCTTCATTTTTCTTTATTTTCGGGATGGCGTTTACTAGTGACAAGGAGGTAAATTGGTAGGTGCAGGGAACAGATCCCTTTAAGTAGTCAGTCTTTTACATCAAAATGTGTATCATTCCAGGCATTGCTTATGCTTGAATACTTGAAATGAAAAAGATACTCAGCTCTAATTGGCAGAATGCATGAACCAAACTGCAGGCCCCACGATAGATTCATAGGTGCTTACTAGGCTATTGATCTATAAGGACCTTAAGAAGCCTAGCCTTACATTCCCATGATAGTTTTTAGCATTTACATTTTTTATACAAATAACCTATGGACAGTCAGATCAAGGACATGTTGGGACACTTGCTATCCATGAGCAACATTGGTGCTAAACCAGGGATGCAGTTGAGGTTCCCAATACATCATCCAAATTATGTTTGACTACAATAAAAGAAGTACTTTGCTTTACATGAAGTGGAAGATGATTCCATAGATGAGGTATTCCCTTGTGATATATACCTATACCTCCAATTTGTACTACAAAAGAGACTAAGCTCCCTTGAGTGGGTGTTCACACTACCATTGGACTTATGAATATGTAATATGTGTGACAGGATAGTGTCTGTTGATGCTCTATATGCAAGACAGAGGTCATCTGTTTGTAGCCTGCATGATACTGAGAAGAAGGACAAGGCTTTGAGATGGTCTGTGTAATTTTTGTACTTTGGGCCCTTGGGTTTTAGTGGGAAAGTGTTGTGGTTACTCCAGCTGTGACAAGTATTTGAACAGGTGCATACTGAATGGGTCATTATATTCAATGGTCATTAATGAAAGCCAAGTACAGCGGAATGATTACAGCTCTAGTGTTGGATACTGTACTTTTAGGTATGAGCTGTGCAATAAAAACTACTTCCTTGCAATAATGGATCCATAGAAATCACAGAACAGTTCATTGGTGACATAGATTTACAGATCCCTGATTATGGGATCAACTTTCAGGGGTGTGTTTTCTATGTGATAGTTACAAGGAAAGTCATGCTTGCCTAAGGATATGATTACTTTTAGTCCATGGTTTTGATGCCAGCTATTTGTTAAAGGTCCTCTTGGAGGATTACTACTGTTTAGCAAGTGAAGTATATAAGCAGTTCACTTGCACCAGAGCATCTTCTCATAAATCATCTGTCGAAGTAACAACGTATATGCTATGTGTTCTTAGTTTAGTCTGCCGCTTTATTGATATAAATTTGATGACAGCTAATTATGAAGTCTGAGAATATAATTTTGTTTGAGGTCTCAGAGCTGCTTATGCAGTTCACTTGCGAAACATTAGTAATCCCTTCAAACAATACAGTTGTTTACATATATATTTTTTCCCACTGTGTTTTCATTGCTTGACGTTATTTGGTTCTGTTTCTAGGTGCAGAACAGATGATTAGAAAGAAGGATACACATTTGTGTATATCACCAGTCTGATGTATATTCATCCTCAATGGAAAAGTGCTTTAAACTGTGAAAAAATATCAAACAAAATATGTGTGCAAACCTAAAGAGTTAGGAGAGTTAGAAAAATGAGCAAAATCATCCACAAGGAGGTTAAAAGTGCTGTGAAAAAAAAATTTTTGGGCCCTTGGATCCTGGTAAGCAGGCAGGATTTCAGTGACTCCCAATGACAAGGATTCTAATTCTAAACAGTCAGTAAAGTACCTAAACTGCTTCTACTGATACAGGTGCTTCAAGAGTAAGTTAAAAGAGACACATACTACTTTCAAACAAAGGATAATATTAGAGTCTAAAGATATACTGTAACCAGAGTGTGCCCTTGTGTAACAGCCAGCTGACCCTGCAGCAAATCAGGCTAGAACCACCCTTTAAAAGGCTACTATCTCTCTAGTGCTCTCAGTGCCTTCTGACTGTAAGACTTTTCTCTTTATCTTATGGGCAGCAACATGGATTTATATTAGGTACCATTAAAGGCCAAAGCACATGCATCTTTATGCTATCTGACTGTCAACCTGCATCAATACCTGCTAAGTTCTAAGAAATTAATGAAAAGCCCTTCTATTTCTTCTGAGATTGAAATACATGTTTGTAGACCCCCAATGTACTCCCCTCTATATTTGCTGTATGACTATGAAGATACCTTGTTGCAGTCGTCCGGATCTCCACCTCCAGATATGGTTTTCAGAGAAAATACAAATAACATAAAAGAGCTCTTTAACTGGCCCATACATTAACTAGTTTTCTAAGGACTTTATGCAGAAATTATGAAACTGACAGATTGTAAGGGCAGATTCCATATATGTTAAGTATTTTGGCAACCTAATAAAATTTATATCTGCATCCAAACACAAAGGCTAAATCTTGCATGTCTGCTGATATAATATATAAACTTTAAAGAGTGGTAAATTCTATATTTCATTTAAAGTCTCACAGTGTAAATTTAGTTCTAACTTCTGCAGCCAGCATACCTCTACTTATTGATATAGTACATTTTTAAAGGGAGTTGAGGTTACTGGATAGGTTTGACAAGAGGTTTATACTTTGTGTAAACCGGTAATGAGAGTAATTAGTTTCCTAGTCTATATGACATCTTCTTGTTAGAAATGTTAGAGCAACTTCCAGATATTTTGAATCTGGTATTTTCTTGAGAAGGGGAAAAACGAGTTCTAACATTTGACAAAAATGCTAATGAGATAGGTGTGTATACCTTGTAACTTCCTTGTGGTTCTCTATAGCAGTATCTAGGGCTGCACTGACAAGTGTAATCATAAAATGTGCTTGGGTTAGAACTCAGAAACAGTCAGCTTATGTCAAACACCCAGATACTCAATGGAGCTGTTTTAAACAATCTCATTATTTATCCATCTAAATTTTAACTCACTGAAAGCATTACAAAAGAAAGGCAGATTTATTAATTCTTACCAAGAAGCATCTCATCTTGAAATTCTTCATTTTCAATGGAATCATCCTACTTCTAAAAGATATCTTCAGAAAGAGCCAACATGTGCACATATCTGGCAACGTTCTTCCCATAACTACAGTAGAGAAGAGCACACCTCATTTCCTCCATACCCCTCTCATAAGGATATCTTAATAACGTTAAGGCAGTAGGTGGCCTCTTTCCTCCCTATTTCTTTTCTTGACACTATTTTGATTTTTATCAGCTTGTTAAAGTTCTCTGTGCTTTGCCAGTCATTATGCATTGGAAATGATGTAGTGGATAACACTGACATACAATCAAACACCAAATTAAAGTTTTCCTTAAAGATAGGATTGCTTCAGTAACTGTGCTAAACCATTGATTGTTGTATTAAAGTAATTGAAGTCAAGCTTATTTTAGATTTAGCAGGATCACTAGTGCAACAGGTAGCACGCTGGTGGATGGATTGCTCACAGTGCAGCATAAGGGGCTACTTCATTGCTGAGCATGTCATCTTTTGGATGAGATGTTAAAATGGAGGTTCCATCTGCTTGAGTTGGTGGTAGCTCAGCTGGATGTAAAAGATCCGACAGAACGTTTCAAAGAGTAGGGGTCCTTTATATATATAAAAAAAATCTTATTTACAAAATATTTGCATATTTACAAATGTACAAATATAGAAATCACTTTACACATATTCATAATTTCCTTTACAATCATACTAAATTTTGACTATTAGACTCCCATGACTTTTTTCCATAACCACCATATGATTTTATTTAATATTGTTGCTAAAATCTATTTACCAATAAACATTTCATTTATTTTTTCATTCCATATAACTCATATAACATAAATTAACTTTTATCTATTCTTCTAACATATTCTTTGCTTCTAGTCTTATAATATCCATATTTAATCTTATCCATGTTTATTTTATCCACTTCTTTTTATCTTCTAAAAATCTTCTTTACATAATTTCCCCATAACTTTTTTTACTCTTTTATATTTCAAAAACACATGTTCCGTAGTTTCTTCTTCTTGACAATGTAAGCATATTCAATCACTTTTCTTTTTATATGGCATATTTCATTTTACTGGCAATTTATCTGTTACCAGTCTCCACAAACAATCTTGACATTCTACTTTCTGATTATTATTTTATGGCTTTATTTTTTTTTTTCATCTGTTAGATTTTCCCTTGATTTTACGTAGTAATGTTTTATCATTACATTCTTATATAATACTTTTCTGTCTTTTTCTATATCATCAATTTTTTATTTCCACAAAAATATTTTTTCTTGGTAACATTTTATTTTGTCATTTATATACTCCTTTTTTCTCTTTCATTCTTTTTTACCATACCCCAAAATTCATCATACTTATATTTATACAATTTTACTACTAATCTGTCATATTTTTTATAAAAATCACATCTCGTGACCAAACCAATAAAAACAAATCATCTTTTATTATGCCTTTTATTCAAAGCCAGCTTTAAAGACACAACTTCATTTAAACTATGGTACCCGTCTACTCTAAACTTGGAAATCCTTCTATATTCTGCATTCTCTGTGGGTGCTATCACATACTCCCTCTTAAATTTTAAGTACTTGCAACACGGCAAAACTAAACATATCATTATCACCCTCCTTAATAACATGTTTACAAAGTGCATTCAAGTCATTTTTTCTTCTTATATACAATCAGTGTTGGCAAATCCTCTCCTTTAGCCTCCTATTGGTCTTTCTTACATAAAAAGCTGGACAAGCTCCACATAGAGTTATATAGATTACATTCTTACCATCATAATCAGTGAATACAGAAATAGTGATTTTCCTATTAAGAAGTGGGAAAAAATAAAGACATGCACTGTTGGTCCACTAGCAGAAAACACAAAGAAACTAGAACACCGATGTGATGTAATAGCTTTTATTGGACCAACATAGGTTTTGCAATTACTCAAGCTTTTGAGCTGGCATGAACACTTCATCAGGAGTTATTCATTTTCTGATGTTAAATACAGTGCTT